>NW_026872079.1:5000-137439 GCF_033458585.1 Syngnathus typhle
AACCCTAACCCTAACCCTAACCCTAACCCTAACCCTAACCCTAACCCTAACCCTAACCCTAACCCTAACCCTAACCCTAACCCTAACCCTAACCCTAACCCTAACCCTAACCCTAACCCTAACCCTAACCCTAACCCTAACCCTAACCCTAACCCTAACCCTAACCCTAACCCTAACCCTAACCCTAACCCTAACCCTAACCCTAACCCTAACCCTAACCCTAACCCTAACCCTAACCCTAACCCTAACCCTAACCCTAACCCTAACCCTAACCCTAACCCTAACCCTAACCCTAACCCTAACCCTAACCCTAACCCTAACCCTAACCCTAACCCTAACCCTAACCCTAACCCTAACCCTAACCCTAACCCTAACCCTAACCCTAACCCTAACCCTAACCCTAACCCTAACCCTAACCCTAACCCTAACCCTAACCCTAACCCTAACCCTAACCCTAACCCTAACCCTAACCCTAACCCTAACCCTAACCCTAACCCTAACCCTAACCCTAACCCTAACCCTAACCCTAACCCTAACCCTAACCCTAACCCTAACCCTAACCCTAACCCTAACCCTAACCCTAACCCTAACCCTAACCCTAACCCTAACCCTAACCCTAACCCTAACCCTAACCCTAACCCTAACCCTAACCCTAACCCTAACCCTAACCCTAACCCTAACCCTAACCCTAACCCTAACCCTAACCCTAACCCTAACCCTAACCCTAACCCTAACCCTAACCCTAACCCTAACCCTAACCCTAACCCTAACCCTAACCCTAACCCTAACCCTAACCCTAACCCTAACCCTAACCCTAACCCTAACCCTAACCCTAACCCTAACCCTAACCCTAACCCTAACCCTAACCCTAACCCTAACCCTAACCCTAACCCTAACCCTAACCCTAACCCTAACCCTAACCCTAACCCTAACCCTAACCCTAACCCTAACCCTAACCCTAACCCTAACCCTAACCCTAACCCTAACCCTAACCCTAACCCTAACCCTAACCCTAACCCTAACCCTAACCCTAACCCTAACCCTAACCCTAACCCTAACCCTAACCCTAACCCTAACCCTAACCCTAACCCTAACCCTAACCCTAACCCTAACCCTAACCCTAACCCTAACCCTAACCCTAACCCTAACCCTAACCCTAACCCTAACCCTAACCCTAACCCTAACCCTAACCCTAACCCTAACCCTAACCCTAACCCTAACCCTAACCCTCTCTGCTCTCTTGAAAAATAGCCAGCCATTTCACTAATATATGTATTTTTGGTTTTTCTCATTTGTTTTGTTTGTTAGTACCTGATGAAGACCGATTAAGGTCGAAACGTCGTATTTGATTCAGTTCATTTAAAAAGACATTTATTTGATTTATTTGTTGTTTTTGGCACATAAGACTGGGTTTGGACTATTAATTGTTTTTGGGGGGTTTAAATAAATAAGGGAATAAATAAGGGGATTGAATTGGATTTCATTGGCATATTTCGGCAAATAAATAAATTTAACAATACATTCAAATTTTGATAATAAATAGACTAAAAGACAACAATGTCGGAGTGGACGGTGGTTAGTCGTGGTCGGAGGGGACAACGTCTACCGCCCAATTTTTTGGACAGGGAGGGTAGGGGATCCTGGGACCGGGAGGTCCGTGCACCTCCTCGCTCCTTTTGGAGTGGGTCTCAAAACCCAAAACCTAACCCTAACCCTAACCCTAACCCTAACCCTAACCCTAACCCTAACCCTAACCCTAACCCTAACCCTAACCCTAACCCTAACCCTAACCCTAACCCTAACCCTAACCCTAACCCTAACCCTAACCCTAACCCTAACCCTAACCCTAACCCTAACCCTAACCCTAACCCTAACCCTAACCCTAACCCTAACCCTAACCCTAACCCTAACCCTAACCCTAACCCTAACCCTAACCCTAACCCTAACCCTAACCCTAACCCTAACCCTAACCCTAACCCTAACCCTAACCCTAACCCTAACCCTAACCCTAACCCTAACCCTAACCCTAACCCTAACCCTAACCCTAACCCTAACCCTAACCCTAACCCTAACCCTAACCCTAACCCTAACCCTAACCCTAACCCTAACCCTAACCCTAACCCTAACCCTAACCCTAACCCTAACCCTAATTGCACCTACCAAAATATACACATTGATTGGACATTTTTTAATAAAGTATTAATTTTGTTGGTTAATAAATAAATAATTGTTTTTTGGGGGGGATATCGCACGTAAAAATTAAACCTTAAAATTTACAAATTTTCAAAAACACTAAAAACAATTAAAAACTCTTAAAAATTTAAAACGTCAAAATTTAAGAATGTATACATACTAAAATTTAAACCTTAAAATTTACAAATTTTCAAAAACACCAAAAACTATTAAAAACTCTTTAAAATTTAGAACATCAAAATTTAAAATGTATACATACTAATCAGTTTAAAATCATTTACGAAATTTTAAAAGTATTAAAAACGCAGTGCCAACATTTAATATTGCTTGATGATTGAATTACAAAGACATTAAAAATATTAATACAAATTATACATTGGATGTAAGATAAACAACAGAACGAAAAAAATTAGACCAGTGTATTTAGTGGTGTATGGTGAAGAAAATTATATACAAATCAACGAAAGAAAAAACGAATAAAAAGAAGCAGAAAAAAGAGAGGGTATAAAAGGAGACGAGAGAAAAAACGGCTCATTGTGCATTTGTCTCTCGAAGAGTCGACAACTCTCTGCTCTCTTGAAAAATAGCCAGCCATTTCACTAATATATGTATTTTTGGTTTTTCTCATTTGTTTTGTTTGTTAGTACCTGATGAAGACCGATTAAGGTCGAAACGTCGTATTTGATTCAGTTCATTTAAAAAGACATTTATTTGATTTATTTGTTGTTTTTGGCACATAAGACTGGGTTTGGACTATTAATTGTTTTTGGGGGGTTTAAATAAATAAGGGAATAAATAAGGGGATTGAATTGGATTTCATTGGCATATTTCGGCAAATAAATAAATTTAACAATACATTCAAATTTTGATAATAAATAGACTAAAAGACAACAATGTCGGAGTGGACGGTGGTTAGTCGTGGTCGGAGGGGACAACGTCTACCGCCCAATTTTTTGGACAGGGAGGGTAGGGGATCCTGGGACCGGGAGGTCCGTGCACCTCCTCGCTCCTTTTGGAGTGGGTCTCAAAACCCAAAACCTAACCGGCCAGTACCCCCTCCCGGGTTCCCTCGCCCTCCTGGTCCGCATTACCGCTCATATGCGGATGCTGTTAGTGCAACTTTCCGACTGACCCGGGGGAAGACTCCTCCGAGGGCGTTTGACCCCAGTGTCAGAAGGCAACCAGCTAGCCCCCAATTTGGGAAGATGGTACGAAAGCTGTATACAGTGATCCGACAGGTCCACCATCTGCAGAATGTGTCTCCCGGGCCCGGGAAACCAGAACCACATTCAATAACTAGGATGGTGGGGATCCTGTCGAACATGATTAAGCCTGCGGTCCCGTCAGAACGCACTAGGGACCTGATTAGTGGAAATGCTCGGAATTGGGGTTACAACACTTGCCTCATTCTTCAGGAGCATTACCAGGCGGGATTGGAGGTGATTCTGAATGAGATTCCGGGTCTTCTTAGTCCAAATTGGAAGGAGGCCTATGAAGTTGCAATCCGCTGGGCGAGACGCAATTTACCTCGGCTCCAACAGGGAGTACTCGATCAGGCGGAGACAATGATCATGAGAAAGATGGGGATGAATGCGGAAGGTCCACAAGAGTCTGTGGAGCAGGTTGAGCAATCCCAGATCCATCGCCTGCCGGCAGCGGTGGTCCCAGTGATCACGGCAACAGATGGGACAGATGAGGAGACTCCACATTTGGCTCAGGGAACGCCTGTAAGGGAATCTCCACGGACCGAACCCCCACGGGAGCGTAGGGAGGTTCGCAGGAGGGCGAGTACAGCGGGGAGTGGAGCCCTTACTGCAATTAATGTTATACAGGAACTGGAGCCCTTGCTCATGCCAGAGCCTAACATAGAGAAAGAGTTTTTGACCCTGGACGACACCCCTTCTAACTTGTTGGATCTGATTGAGGAAATTCAGGAGGAAGACTGGGCTGTTGGGGCCCAAATTACTCAGTCGGGGCAATTGCAAGAGGGGGGGGACGCTCAGGTCCACCAAGAAATGAACTCGGATAATGAGGAGGAGAGAGTATTGGAAGGCTTTGGGTTATTACCTCTTTCCTTGGAACCACCATTGTTTAGGGTGACCAGACACCAGAATACACAACGGAAAAATGTAGTATGGAATCTGGTTCCAGCTAAAAAGTGGCTTATCATCGGGGATTCAAATCTTGCAAGGTTTCCTGACTATGCCACTCGTGACTTACAGATAGACAGCTATCCGGGTAGCCATTTCCGCCACGGGCAACTGCTGTTAGAACGGACAGTGCCACTACCTACAGTCACTGTGGAAAAACTGGTGTTGGCGTTTGGACTGAATAGCAGGGAAAACAAAGTGGACACTACAATAAAGAACGTGCAAGGTGCGCTGAGGGCTGCCAAACTGACGTTCCCATTTGCGGAGATTTGGATTCCCCTGGTGAATTTCTCTTGGCACCTCCCAGAGGAGGAACAGGAAAACTTGGCGGGCCTCAACCAACATGTTGAAAAGAATATGCCACACATTCCCCTTCTGCCTGGGGAGAAGTTCCAGACAGATGACAAGGGGATACATTGGACGCCTGAAACAGCCAGACATATGTTGGATCATTGGAGAACCTGTTTAAACTCCTACACCCCTTAAATCCGACACAGGCAGGGGTTGGAAACAGGCTATCCCTACAGGCCGCCGATGTAGTAGTTTTATCAAACAACTTCAAACTTTCCGAGCCTCAGCAAAGCCTACTGAGTAAGGGACTGACATTTGTACCCACCTTGGACATAGGCAAAGGCCAGAAGACGCAATTGTTGTCAGATATACAGACATATCACCGTAAGATAATGTTGACTGCCCACTTCAAGAATTCGGATCGGAAAGAGGTCCTTCCATTTGTAGGCCCATCTCAATGGACCCCACCGATCACCCAGTTACCAAGCACGATTCAAGACTTAATAAAGGTGGATCGAAATGTTTTTAAAAGACATTTTAAGTCAATTCCGGAGAAATCAAACATGTCACTACAGGAAGTTAAAGCAGTACGGGAATTGGCAAACATGAAGCACATTGTTATTAAGCCTGCTGACAAGGGGTCAGCAATTGTCATCATGAGTAGAGAACAATACACATTGGAGGTAGAAAGACAGTTGAATGATACAGAATATTACAAAAAATTGGACCAGCCAATATATATGGAGACAATTCATATGGTAACGGAAATATTGGACTCTTTAGTAAGTAAAAAATTCATCAGTTCCAAACAACGACTATACTTAAAAGGCAAACAACAGCCACGCGAGAGACGGTTTTACATTTTACCGAAGATACACAAGGATCCAGAAAGTTGGACGATCCCGTTTGAGGTCCCTCCGGGAAGACCAATAGTCTCTGACTGTGGCAGTGAAACTTGTTTCACAGCGGAATATCTAGAATTCTATCTGACTCCACTGTCAATCAAGCATCCTGCCTATGTCCAAGATACGTACCACTTCATTGACGTGGTCAAGGCCCTGCAAGTCCCTTCAGAATTTAACTTTTTCTCCATGGATGTTAATAACTTGTATACAAATATTCCAATTGAGGCCGGAATTGAGTGCGTTAAACAGATTTTTCGAAAGTATCCGGACCCAAAGAGACCGGACGACGAATTATTGAAATTATTGGAGATCAACTTAACCCGTAATGATTTCATGTTTGATGAAAAGTTCTATTTACAGATCAAAGGCACTGCCATGGGCAAGAAATTCGCACCGGCCTATGCTAATATTTTCATGGCTAATTGGGAGGAAGGGGCATTGTCAAAATGTCAACAACGGCCGACCTGTTACCTACGATACTTGGATGATATATGGGGGATTTGGGAAGGATCAGAAAAAGGTTTCAAGGAATTTGTGGAGACTCTCAACTCCCATGATCCATCTATACAGCTTAAGACCGAATTTCACAAGAATTCAATCAATTTTTTGGACACAACAATTTTTAAGGGACCCGATTTTTTGAAGAGTCCAAGGTTAGACATTAAAGTCTATTTTAAGACTACAGACACACATGCCCTTTTACATAAAACAAGCTTCCATCCAATACATACCTTCAGGGGGATTGTGAAGTCACAACTCCTACGATTTCACCGGATTTGTACGAGGGACGAGGATTTTTGCGAAGCAGTTAAGATCTTGTTTACAGCTCTGAAGAAACGGGGGTATAGTAAGCCCTTTCTCAGACACTGCCTTCGTACTTTTCAGGAGAGAAAGGTCAAGGGTCAGGAGAAAATCATCCCTCTGATCACGACCTTCTCATCGATCAGTACTCTGTTGAACAGGAAATTCAAAACCAATTTTAAGGAACTGGGTGTCCGAGATGGACTATTTTTTGAGACTAAGGTCATTTCTGCCTACAAGCGGAATAAGAGTCTGGCAGACATTTTAATACGGGCAAAATTACCAACAATAAAGTGGGACAAACCCTTATTGTTGGACGCACAATTCAAGAGACTACATTTCGTTAAAAACAGGGATACGGGAGCAGTATTTAAAATTGACCAGGTATTCAACCCAAAATCTAGAAATTGCGTTTATATTATTTTTTGTAACAAATGTGGGATGCAATATATTGGCGAATCAAGAAACAGTCTGTCCACGCGCATGTATCAACATCGGTATAATGTCAAGAACAAGAAGGAAATGGACACGCCCTTAGTTAAACATTTTGTTCATCATGGTTTGGCCTCAATGAGAATGGCAGGATTACAAAGGAACATCAATTGGTCAGATGGGGAAAGGAAAGGGAGGGAACGATATTGGATATTTACATTGGGAACTAGGGAACCAATTGGACTAAACATTAGGCATTGAATTTTCACCATACACCACTCAATTCGGATCCTGACCACATTCCCATCCCTGACCCCAATCCCTACTCCTGACCCATAATCCCAACCCTAACCCTAACCCTAACCCTAACCCTAACCCTAACCCTAACCCTAATTGCACCTACCAAAATATACACATTGATTGGACATTTTTTAATAAAGTATTAATTTTGTTGGTTAATAAATAAATAATTGTTTTTTGGGGGGGATATCGCACGTAAAAATTAAACCTTAAAATTTACAAATTTTCAAAAACACTAAAAACAATTAAAAACTCTTAAAAATTTAAAACGTCAAAATTTAAGAATGTATACATACTAAAATTTAAACCTTAAAATTTACAAATTTTCAAAAACACCAAAAACTATTAAAAACTCTTTAAAATTTAGAACATCAAAATTTAAAATGTATACATACTAATCAGTTTAAAATCATTTACGAAATTTTAAAAGTATTAAAAACGCAGTGCCAACATTTAATATTGCTTGATGATTGAATTACAAAGACATTAAAAATATTAATACAAATTATACATTGGATGTAAGATAAACAACAGAACGAAAAAAATTAGACCAGTGTATTTAGTGGTGTATGGTGAAGAAAATTATATACAAATCAACGAAAGAAAAAACGAATAAAAAGAAGCAGAAAAAAGAGAGGGTATAAAAGGAGACGAGAGAAAAAACGGCTCATTGTGCATTTGTCTCTCGAAGAGTCGACAACTCTCTGCTCTCTTGAAAAATAGCCAGCCATTTCACTAATATATGTATTTTTGGTTTTTCTCATTTGTTTTGTTTGTTAGTACCTGATGAAGACCGATTAAGGTCGAAACGTCGTATTTGATTCAGTTCATTTAAAAAGACATTTATTTGATTTATTTGTTGTTTTTGGCACATAAGACTGGGTTTGGACTATTAATTGTTTTTGGGGGGTTTAAATAAATAAGGGAATAAATAAGGGGATTGAATTGGATTTCATTGGCATATTTCGGCAAATAAATAAATTTAACAATACATTCAAATTTTGATAATAAATAGACTAAAAGACAACAATGTCGGAGTGGACGGTGGTTAGTCGTGGTCGGAGGGGACAACGTCTACCGCCCAATTTTTTGGACAGGGAGGGTAGGGGATCCTGGGACCGGGAGGTCCGTGCACCTCCTCGCTCCTTTTGGAGTGGGTCTCAAAACCCAAAACCTAACCCTAACCCTAACCCTAACCCTAACCCTAACCCTAACCCTAACCCTAACCCTAACCCCTAACCCTAACCCTAACCCTAACCCTTACCGTAAACAAAACAAATACTTACCTATGCCGGTGATCGCCATTTTACGCCCAATCGATGCCTGTAAATAAATCAGAAATGTACCACACTAAATTAAGTTTAGAAAAATCTTTTTCAAAAATAAAGCGCAGTTCGCTATAAAAGGCCCATTTGGTGCAAAATGTTTTCAGTCTCGATGCGGCCATGGAGGAGGAAGCAGCTCCCCATGCATTCAAACTAACCTAAATTCAGCAATAATTACTGTGTGCCAGACCTGAGGAAGGCTAAAATAAGCCGAAACGTTGTCGATGGTCACACAGATGTACAAAGTAGCGCAAAATGACGCCAGTAGAACCCAATTGGAAGCAGATAATAATTTACCCACCTCTACCCAAATAGGAGAGTGATGGATGCCGCACAGAGCAATGGCTCTCGCTCCACCCAAAATGCGGGGAGTCGATGAATTAGGTGCGAGGTACGAATTTGGTTGAACGCAAAAGTAGCTGTCAATCATTCATGCCAATTCGAGACTCATCATCATTATTATTATATAACAAAGGCGACCGCATAAGGAAAGTACAATCAAACACAAGCACAATAAAGCACAAACACGTGTTCAAGATCAAACAAGATCTTTATTAAGCCCAAATGTGTCCTGGCCAGTATGACTGGTGCAGCCACAGCAGGCAGGAAGTTCGGGAGCTTCGTGGGGTGCGGTCCGGGATGGTAGGACCGTGCCTTTGTTCCTCTCCTTCGGGGGAGGAACTCTTTACCTCATCCTAACTCGCCTGTGCCACCTCCTTTGCCGCCCCCGCGTTTCCAGCTTTCTTTGTGCTCCTGCCTCGTTTGTGTGCTGTTCCCTATACTGGTCCTACCCCAGCCCCAATCCTACCCTATCCCTAATCCTAATCCAAACCCTAACCCTAACCCTAACCCTAATCCTAACCCATACCCTAACCCTAGCCCCATTTCCAACTAAGACAAACTCGTCAATCTGCAATTTAAAAACAAACAAGTCAAAAATTTGAACAGGAAATACAAAAATATACAAAACAAAAAAATGTACAAGTCAAAAATTTGAACGTAATCACAAATTTGAACGTAAACAATTGCAAAAAAGCATTCAAGATCGAAAAGAAGTTAAAAGTTAATATTTACTGTAATTAAAAAACAATAATACTTACCCGAAACAAAGAAAATGTAATTAAAAAACAATAATACTTACCCAAAACAAGGAAAATGTAATTAAAAAACAATAATACTTACCCAAAACAAAGAAAATGTAATTAAAATACAATAATACTTACCTAAAACAAAGAAATTGTACTTACCTATGCTGGAGATCGCAATTCCACGCCCAATGGTGCCTGCAAATAAAACAAAAATGTATTACGCTAAATTAAGTGAAAGAAAAATATTTTCCTAAAATAAAAGCAACTCGCTATAAAAGGACCATTTGGAGCAGAAAGCTCTCAGTCTCGATGCGGCCATGGAGGAGGAAGCAGCTCCCCATGCAATTAAACTAAACTAAATTTAGGGACAATTCCTGTGTGCCAGACCTGAGGAAGGCACAAAAGATGCCGAAACGTTGTCGATGGTCACACAGATGTACAAAGTAGCGCAAAATGACGCCAGTAGAACCCAATTGGAAGCAGATAATAATTTACCCACCTCTACCCAAATAGGAGAGTGATGGATGCCGCACAGAGCAATGGCTCTCGCTCCACCCAAAATGCGGGGAGTCGATGAATTAGGTGCGAGGTACGAATTTGGTTGAACGCAAAAGTAGCTGTCAATCATTCATGCCAATTCGAGACTCATCATCATTATTATTATATAACAAAGGCGACCGCATAAGGAAAGTACAATCAAACACAAGCACAATAAAGCACAAACACGTGTTCAAGATCAAACAAGATCTTTATTAAGCCCAAATGTGTCCTGGCCAGTATGACTGGTGCAGCCACAGCAGGCAGGAAGTTCGGGAGCTTCGTGGGGTGCGGTCCGGGATGGTAGGACCGTGCCTTTGTTCCTCTCCTTCGGGGGAGGAACTCTTTACCTCACCCTAACCCTAACCCTAACCCTAACCCTAACCCTAACCCTAACCCTAACCCTAACCCTAACCCTAACCCTAACCCTAACCCTAACCCTAACCCTAACCCTAACCCTAACCCTAACCCTAACCCTAACCCTAACCCTAACCCTAACCCTAACCCTAACCCTAACCCTAACCCTAACCCTAACCCTAACCCTAACCCTAACCCTAACCCTAACCCTAACCCTAACCCTAACCCTAACCCTAACCCTAACCCTAACCCTAACCCTAACCCTAACCCTAACCCTAACCCTAACCCTAACCCTAACCCTAACCCTAACCCTAACCCTAACCCTAACCCTAACCCTAACCCTAACCCTAACCCTAACCCTAACCCTAACCCTAACCCTAACCCTAACCCTAACCCTAACCCTAACCCTAACCCTAACCCTAACCCTAACCCTAACCCTAACCCTAACCCTAACCCTAACCCTAACCCTAACCCTAACCCTAACCCTAACCCTAACCCTAACCCTAACCCTAACCCTAACCCTAACCCTAACCCTAACCCTAACCCTAACCCTAACCCTAACCCTAGTGTGTCCTGGCCAGTATGACTGGTGCAGCCACAGCGGGCAGGGAGTTCGGGAGCTTCGTGGGGTGCGGCTCAGGATGGTAGGACCGTGCCTTTGTTCCTCTCCTTGGGGGGAGGGACTCCATACATAATCCTAACTCGCCTGTGCCACCTCCTCTGCCGTCCTCACGTGTCCAGCTTTCTTTGTGCTCCTGCCTCGTTTGTGTGCTGTTCCCTGTACTGGTCCTGCCCTAACCCCAATCCTACCCTATCCCCAATCCTGATCCTAACCCTAACCCTAACCCTAACCCTAACCCTAACCCTAACCCTAACCCTAACCTGTCCCCATTTCCCAACAAAGACAAAACCGTCAACCTGCAAGGCAAAATTCGAACACAAATAAGTCAAAAAATTGAACATAAAAATTTACAAGTCAAAAATGTGCAAGTCAAAAATTTGAAAATACTTACCGTAAATAAAACAAAAATATGCAAGTCAAAAATATGAAAATAAATACTTACCGTGATACTTACCTGTGCCGGAGATCGCAAATTTACGCCCAGTTGGTGCCTGCAAATAAAACAAAAATTTACCACACTAAAACAAGTTAAAGAAAATCATTTTCGCAAATAAAACACAGTTTGTTATAAAAAGCCCATTTGTTGCAAGATGCTCTCAGTCTCGATGCGGCCATGGAGGAGGAAGCAGCTCCCCATGCAATTAAACTAACCTAAATTTAGAAGTAATTCCTGTGTGCCAGACCTGAGGAAGGCTAAAATAAGCCGAAACGTTGTCGATGGTCACACAGATGGAGCGCAAAATGACGCCGTTGAAAATTAATTGGAAGTAGATAAATGATTTACCCAGCCTCTACCCAGATAGGAGAGCGCATGGATGCCGCACAGAGCAATGGCTCTCGCTCCACCCAAAATGCGGGGAGACGATCAATTAAGTGCGAGGTACGATTAGGGTTGAACGCAAACGTAGCTGTCAATCACACATGCCACATCGAGACTCATTATTAATTATATAACAAAGGCGACCGCACATGGGAAGTACAATTAAGCACAAACATGCAATAAAGCACGAACACGTGTTCAAGGTCAAATCAGATCTTTATTAAGCCCTAGTGTGTCCTGGCCAGTATGACTGGTGCAGCCACAGCGGGCAGGGAGTTCGGGAGCTTCGTGGGGTGCGGCTCAGGATGGTAGGACCGTGCCTTTGTTCCTCTCCTTGGGGGGAGGGACTCCATACATAATCCTAACTCGCCTGTGCCACCTCCTCTGCCGTCCTCACGTGTCCAGCTTTCTTTGTGCTCCTGCCTCGTTTGTGTGCTGTTCCCTGTACTGGTCCTGCCCTAACCCCAATCCTACCCTATCCCCAATCCTGATCCTAACCCTAACCCTAACCCTAACCCTAACCCTAACCCTAACCCTAACCCTAACCTGTCCCCATTTCCCAACAAAGACAAAACCGTCAACCTGCAAGGCAAAATTCGAACACAAATAAGTCAAAAAATTGAACATAAAAATTTACAAGTCAAAAATGTGCAAGTCAAAAATTTGAAAATACTTACCGTAAATAAAACAAAAATATGCAAGTCAAAAATATGAAAATAAATACTTACCGTGATACTTACCTGTGCCGGAGATCGCAAATTTACGCCCAGTTGGTGCCTGCAAATAAAACAAAAATTTACCACACTAAAACAAGTTAAAGAAAATCATTTTCGCAAATAAAACACAGTTTGTTATAAAAAGCCCATTTGTTGCAAGATGCTCTCAGTCTCGATGCGGCCATGGAGGAGGAAGCAGCTCCCCATGCAATTAAACTAACCTAAATTTAGAAGTAATTCCTGTGTGCCAGACCTGAGGAAGGCTAAAATAAGCCGAAACGTTGTCGATGGTCACACAGATGGAGCGCAAAATGACGCCGTTGAAAATTAATTGGAAGTAGATAAATGATTTACCCAGCCTCTACCCAGATAGGAGAGCGCATGGATGCCGCACAGAGCAATGGCTCTCGCTCCACCCAAAATGCGGGGAGACGATCAATTAAGTGCGAGGTACGATTAGGGTTGAACGCAAACGTAGCTGTCAATCACACATGCCACATCGAGACTCATTATTAATTATATAACAAAGGCGACCGCACATGGGAAGTACAATTAAGCACAAACATGCAATAAAGCACGAACACGTGTTCAAGGTCAAATCAGATCTTTATTAAGCCCTAGTGTGTCCTGGCCAGTATGACTGGTGCAGCCACAGCGGGCAGGGAGTTCGGGAGCTTCGTGGGGTGCGGCTCAGGATGGTAGGACCGTGCCTTTGTTCCTCTCCTTGGGGGGAGGGACTCCATACATAATCCTAACTCGCCTGTGCCACCTCCTCTGCCGTCCTCACGTGTCCAGCTTTCTTTGTGCTCCTGCCTCGTTTGTGTGCTGTTCCCTGTACTGGTCCTGCCCTAACCCCAATCCTACCCTATCCCCAATCCTGATCCTAACCCTAACCCTAACCCTAACCCTAACCCTAACCCTAACCCTAACCCTAACCCTAACCTGTCCCCATTTCCCAACAAAGACAAAACCGTCAACCTGCAAGGCAAAATTCGAACACAAATAAGTCAAAAAATTGAACATAAAAATTTACAAGTCAAAAATGTGCAAGTCAAAAATTTGAAAATACTTACCGTAAATAAAACAAAAATATGCAAGTCAAAAATATGAAAATAAATACTTACCGTGATACTTACCTGTGCCGGAGATCGCAAATTTACGCCCAGTTGGTGCCTGCAAATAAAACAAAAATTTACCACACTAAAACAAGTTAAAGAAAATCATTTTCGCAAATAAAACACAGTTTGTTATAAAAAGCCCATTTGTTGCAAGATGCTCTCAGTCTCGATGCGGCCATGGAGGAGGAAGCAGCTCCCCATGCAATTAAACTAACCTAAATTTAGAAGTAATTCCTGTGTGCCAGACCTGAGGAAGGCTAAAATAAGCCGAAACGTTGTCGATGGTCACACAGATGGAGCGCAAAATGACGCCGTTGAAAATTAATTGGAAGTAGATAAATGATTTACCCAGCCTCTACCCAGATAGGAGAGCGCATGGATGCCGCACAGAGCAATGGCTCTCGCTCCACCCAAAATGCGGGGAGACGATCAATTAAGTGCGAGGTACGATTAGGGTTGAACGCAAACGTAGCTGTCAATCACACATGCCACATCGAGACTCATTATTAATTATATAACAAAGGCGACCGCACATGGGAAGTACAATTAAGCACAAACATGCAATAAAGCACGAACACGTGTTCAAGGTCAAATCAGATCTTTATTAAGCCCTAGTGTGTCCTGGCCAGTATGACTGGTGCAGCCACAGCGGGCAGGGAGTTCGGGAGCTTCGTGGGGTGCGGCTCAGGATGGTAGGACCGTGCCTTTGTTCCTCTCCTTGGGGGGAGGGACTCCATACATAATCCTAACTCGCCTGTGCCACCTCCTCTGCCGTCCTCACGTGTCCAGCTTTCTTTGTGCTCCTGCCTCGTTTGTGTGCTGTTCCCTGTACTGGTCCTGCCCTAACCCCAATCCTACCCTATCCCCAATCCTGATCCTAACCCTAACCCTAACCCTAACCCTAACCCTAACCCTAACCCTAACCCTAACCTGTCCCCATTTCCCAACAAAGACAAAACCGTCAACCTGCAAGGCAAAATTCGAACACAAATAAGTCAAAAAATTGAACATAAAAATTTACAAGTCAAAAATGTGCAAGTCAAAAATTTGAAAATACTTACCGTAAATAAAACAAAAATATGCAAGTCAAAAATATGAAAATAAATACTTACCGTGATACTTACCTGTGCCGGAGATCGCAAATTTACGCCCAGTTGGTGCCTGCAAATAAAACAAAAATTTACCACACTAAAACAAGTTAAAGAAAATCATTTTCGCAAATAAAACACAGTTTGTTATAAAAAGCCCATTTGTTGCAAGATGCTCTCAGTCTCGATGCGGCCATGGAGGAGGAAGCAGCTCCCCATGCAATTAAACTAACCTAAATTTAGAAGTAATTCCTGTGTGCCAGACCTGAGGAAGGCTAAAATAAGCCGAAACGTTGTCGATGGTCACACAGATGGAGCGCAAAATGACGCCGTTGAAAATTAATTGGAAGTAGATAAATGATTTACCCAGCCTCTACCCAGATAGGAGAGCGCATGGATGCCGCACAGAGCAATGGCTCTCGCTCCACCCAAAATGCGGGGAGACGATCAATTAAGTGCGAGGTACGATTAGGGTTGAACGCAAACGTAGCTGTCAATCACACATGCCACATCGAGACTCATTATTAATTATATAACAAAGGCGACCGCACATGGGAAGTACAATTAAGCACAAACATGCAATAAAGCACGAACACGTGTTCAAGGTCAAATCAGATCTTTATTAAGCCCTAGTGTGTCCTGGCCAGTATGACTGGTGCAGCCACAGCGGGCAGGGAGTTCGGGAGCTTCGTGGGGTGCGGCTCAGGATGGTAGGACCGTGCCTTTGTTCCTCTCCTTGGGGGGAGGGACTCCATACATAATCCTAACCCTAACCCTAACCCTAACCCTAACCCTAACCCTAACCCTAACCCTAACCCTAACCCTAACCCTTCTATCTAACCGACGGGGTCGGCGGACCCTAAGGGGAAGGTGTAACGAGACAAACTCAAAAGACCTAACCCTAACCCTAACCCTAACCCTAACCCTAACCCTAACCCTAACCCTAACCCTAACCCTAACCCTAACCCTAACCCTAACCCTAACCCTAACCTAGCCCTGACCCCTGACCCTAAACTTAACCCTAACCTTAACCTTGACCCCTAGCCCTTACCCTAACCTAGCCCTGACCCCTGACCCTAAACTTAACCCTAACCTTAACCTTGACCCCTAGCCCTGACCCTAACCTTAACCTGGTTCTCTGAGGTTAACAGTTAATTGAATATAGAGACATAATATTACAACGAGATTAAGGCAAAGGGTATAGGCATAATGAGAGAAAAGGACCCTAAGGGGAAGCTTGACCCCTGACCCTAACCCTAACCTTAATTTCTGAGGATAACGGTTAATTGAATATAGGAACAAAATATTAAATCAAGATTAAGGCACAGGGAATGGACATAATGTAATCCGAGGTGGTTCTCCCACTGTTTTATCTCATTTTTCACAAGCTTTTTTTCCCATCTTGCTGGCCGAAGACCTGGGTAGCGCCTCAGCTACTCGGGGGAGGTTCTGGCTGAGGTGCACTCTCACTTCGCCGTCCTTCGTACACCATCCGGATTTTATGGGGCCTGGTACGGCGGGGTTTACTGCGGAGACATGCGCTGGCCCGTGCCATCCGTTGCCTTCTATTTAAACCGACGGGGTCGGCGGACCCTAAGGGGAAGGTGTAACGAGACAAACTCAAAAGACCTAACCAGCCAGTGCCCTTCGGACATCCCGGTAGGACCTTAAGCCAAATTATCGGGTCGCATACTGTTCTAATTTTCCCTTTTCCTGATCAACATCGTTTTTCACCCTCGCCACGTGTCGGGTCAGGCAACCTGGGGTTTTGGTCGAGATGCAGTCCCATCTCCCATTGCCTATCCGTGGAACTCTTCACCCTCTCCACGGGTCGAGTCAGAAGACCTGGGGTTTTGGTCGAGATGCAGTCCCATTTCCCATTACCTATCAGGGGAACTTTTCACCCTCTCCACGGGTCGGGTCAGAAAACCTGGGGTTGTGGTCGAGATGCAGGCACATTGCCTACCCGTGGACTTTCCTTTTCCTTAACATCAAAATCCTGACACTTAACCAAACTCCTAAACTAACTCGTAACCCTTATCCAAATCCTAAACTTAACCAATTCCAAACCTAAATCCTAAATTGAACCAAATTCCAAGACCAGATCTTAGCCTTGTTCTAAGCCGAACATTGGAAATCCTAAACTTAACTAATTCTAGATTCTAAGCTTAACCAAAATTAAGTTTCTAAATTTAACCTCATCAAAATCCGGACACTTAACCAAACTCCTTAACTAACTCGTAACCCTTATCCAAATCCTAAACTTAACCAATTTTAAAACTAAATCCTAAATTGAACCAAATTCCAAGACCAGAGCTTAACCTTGTTCTAAGCCTGATTTTAATCAAAAAGTTTTTTTTGGTCAAAACAATAATGACGGGACTGCACAAGGGGGCGCCATTGACACATTTGTCAGCGGTCGCACAAACAAGGCTTTTTTTAGACAGAATTCCTGTTTTGTGAATTTTGTCCTTTAAATGTGGGGATAAATAAATGGGGAAAACACTAATAAAGATTACTAAGGTGTTTATGGACACTTTGTGGGATTCTGATCACTTGGTGGGGGAGGATATTAAGATAAATGCGATGGTTGACAGATGGTTGCCATGACACTGGGCGGAATCTTACGTACTTCCGGTTTGCTGCCGTTGTTTAGCTACTTTATGTTAATGCCTATCTCGTTTCAATCAATATACAGCACGGTTATTGTTGGAGAGAAGTTGACGGACAGGAATGACCGGGTTAGCAAGATTAAACTATACAAATCGAATTTTATTCGAGTATCATCATTTGGTGGGGCGGTTTTAGTAACGGTATGGTTTACAGGCAACCTATGACGCGCCGCGGGGGCTTATGGGTACTTCCGGTTGGCTAATGCTCAGATTAGCTACAATACGGAGGGGTGATGGTTTGACGGGAGCCTGCCATGACACTTGGCTGAGGCTCATGGGAGTGGGCGATCAGTAGTGGCTCCGGGACGCCAGAGAGTGGCGCAAGTAAAAAGAGAAGAAAGAGAGAATGGGAAGGAATTCGACACAAGGTAAGTTGCAACCAGTTTTTATTTGTTCCATTAGCAAAGACAGGTGAGTACTTGACAGTCTCAAATGCTATGCAATATATGCCCAAAAATTAAATAATGTAGACAAAATGCACACGAAATAAACCAAAAGTTATAAAACTAATAGCTACATTCTCAATATATCTAACAGATTGACCAATTGTTCTACTCTGTCAGCGTTAAAGCTAGACAGTTGACTGGACAGCTGAATGACATTTGAATTGACGAGGTAGACACACTCCGGGGCTTGATCGACCCCGGCGGGGCCTCCCTTGGGCGAGGGTGTCTTGTGATAATGGCCGAAACACTCTGTGACCCCAAGGTCCACTACTGATGAGGTGTCTACAAAATTTTGACGTTCAAATTACCTACAACAATGATGACTTCATGACTTTCTAGAGCAACCGGCTGATGGACTATAAAAACAGGATATTAAGTCAAAAACAATTCAAAAATAATTCAAAGTGAATAGGCATAATATAAGCCAAGGGTAGGACTTTAGCTTGATGTTTTTTTCTCCCGCTTTCCACTAATTTCCCATCTTGCTGGCCGAAGACCTGGGTAGCGCCTCAGCTACTCGGGGGAGGTTCTGGCTGAGGTGCACTCTCACTTCGCCGTCCTTCGTACACCATCCGGATTTTATGGGGCCTGGTACGGCGGGGTTTACTGCGGAGACATGCGCTGGCCCGTGCCATCCGTTGCCTTCTATTTAAACCGACGGGGTCGGCGGACCCTAAGGGGAAGGTGTAACGAGACAAACTCAAAAGACCTAACCAGCCAGTGCCCTTCGGACATCCCGGTAGGACCTTAAGCCAAATTATCGGGTCGCATACTGTTCTAATTTTCCCTTTTCCTGATCAACATCGTTTTTCACCCTCGCCACGTGTCGGGTCAGGCAACCTGGGGTTTTGGTCGAGATGCAGTCCCATCTCCCATTGCCTATCCGTGGAACTCTTCACCCTCTCCACGGGTCGAGTCAGAAGACCTGGGGTTTTGGTCGAGATGCAGTCCCATTTCCCATTACCTATCAGGGGAACTTTTCACCCTCTCCACGGGTCGGGTCAGAAAACCTGGGGTTTTGGTCGAGATGCAGGCACATTGCCTACCCGTGGACTTTCCTTTTCCTTAACATCAAAATCCTGACACTTAACCAAACTCCTAAACTAACTCGTAACCCTTATCCAAATCCTAAACTTAACCAATTCCAAACCTAAATCCTAAATTGAACCAAATTCCAAGACCAGATCTTAGCCTTGTTCTAAGCCGAACATTGGAAATCCTAAACTTAACTAATTCTAGATTCTAAGCTTAACCAAAATTAAGTTTCTAAATTTAACCTCATCAAAATCCGGACACTTAACCAAACTCCTTAACTAACTCGTAACCCTTATCCAAATCCTAAACTTAACCAATTTTAAAACTAAATCCTAAATTGAACCAAATTCCAAGACCAGAGCTTAACCTTGTTCTAAGCCTGATTTTAATCAAAAAGTTTTTTTTGGTCAAAACAATAATGACGGGACTGCACAAGGGGGCGCCATTGACACATTTGTCAGCGGTCGCACAAACAAGGCTTTTTTTAGACAGAATTCCTGTTTTGTGAATTTTGTCCTTTAAATGTGGAGATAAATAAATGGGGAAAACACTAATAAAGATTACTAAGGTGTTTATGGACACTTTGTGGGATTCTGATCACTTGGTGGGGGAGGATATTAAGATAAATGCGATGGTTGACAGATGGTTGCCATGACACTGGGCGGAATCTTACGTACTTCCGGTTTGCTGCCGTTGTTTAGCTACTTTATGTTAATGCCTATCTCGTTTCAATCAATATACAGCACGGTTATTGTTGGAGAGAAGTTGACGGACAGGAATGACCGGGTTAGCAAGATTAAACTATACAAATCGAATTTTATTCGAGTATCATCATTTGGTGGGGCGGTTTTAGTAACGGTATGGTTTACAGGCAACCTATGACGCGCCGCGGGGGCTTATGGGTACTTCCGGTTGGCTAATGCTCAGATTAGCTACAATACGGAGGGGTGATGGTTTGACGGGAGCCTGCCATGACACTTGGCTGAGGCTCATGGGAGTGGGCGATCAGTAGTGGCTCCGGGACGCCAGAGAGTGGCGCAAGTAAAAAGAGAAGAAAGAGAGAATGGGAAGGAATTCGACACAAGGTAAGTTGCAACCAGTTTTTATTTGTTCCATTAGCAAAGACAGGTGAGTACTTGACAGTCTCAAATGCTATGCAATATATGCCCAAAAATTAAATAATGTAGACAAAATGCACACGAAATAAACCAAAAGTTATAAAACTAATAGCTACATTCTCAATATATCTAACAGATTGACCAATTGTTCTACTCTGTCAGCGTTAAAGCTAGACAGTTGACTGGACAGCTGAATGACATTTGAATTGACGAGGTAGACACACTCCGGGGCTTGATCGACCCCGGCGGGGCCTCCCTTGGGCGAGGGTGTCTTGTGATAATGGCCGAAACACTCTGTGACCCCAAGGTCCACTACTGATGAGGTGTCTACAAAATTTTGACGTTCAAATTACCTACAACAATGATGACTTCATGACTTTCTAGAGCAACCGGCTGATGGACTATAAAAACAGGATATTAAGTCAAAAACAATTCAAAAATAATTCAAAGTGAATAGGCATAATATAAGCCAAGGGTAGGACTTTAGCTTGATGTTTTTTTCTCCCGCTTTCCACTAATTTCCCATCTTGCTGGCCGAAGACCTGGGTAGCGCCTCAGCTACTCGGGGGAGGTTCTGGCTGAGGTGCACTCTCACTTCGCCGTCCTTCGTACACCATCCGGATTTTATGGGGCCTGGTACGGCGGGGTTTACTGCGGAGACATGCGCTGGCCCGTGCCATCCGTTGCCTTCTATTTAAACCGACGGGGTCGGCGGACCCTAAGGGGAAGGTGTAACGAGACAAACTCAAAAGACCTAACCAGCCAGTGCCCTTCGGACATCCCGGTAGGACCTTAAGCCAAATTATCGGGTCGCATACTGTTCTAATTTTCCCTTTTCCTGATCAACATCGTTTTTCACCCTCGCCACGTGTCGGGTCAGGCAACCTGGGGTTTTGGTCGAGATGCAGTCCCATCTCCCATTGCCTATCCGTGGAACTCTTCACCCTCTCCACGGGTCGAGTCAGAAGACCTGGGGTTTTGGTCGAGATGCAGTCCCATTTCCCATTACCTATCAGGGGAACTTTTCACCCTCTCCACGGGTCGGGTCAGAAAACCTGGGGTTTTGGTCGAGATGCAGGCACATTGCCTACCCGTGGACTTTCCTTTTCCTTAACATCAAAATCCTGACACTTAACCAAACTCCTAAACTAACTCGTAACCCTTATCCAAATCCTAAACTTAACCAATTCCAAACCTAAATCCTAAATTGAACCAAATTCCAAGACCAGATCTTAGCCTTGTTCTAAGCCGAACATTGGAAATCCTAAACTTAACTAATTCTAGATTCTAAGCTTAACCAAAATTAAGTTTCTAAATTTAACCTCATCAAAATCCGGACACTTAACCAAACTCCTTAACTAACTCGTAACCCTTATCCAAATCCTAAACTTAACCAATTTTAAAACTAAATCCTAAATTGAACCAAATTCCAAGACCAGAGCTTAACCTTGTTCTAAGCCTGATTTTAATCAAAAAGTTTTTTTTGGTCAAAACAATAATGACGGGACTGCACAAGGGGGCGCCATTGACACATTTGTCAGCGGTCGCACAAACAAGGCTTTTTTTAGACAGAATTCCTGTTTTGTGAATTTTGTCCTTTAAATGTGGAGATAAATAAATGGGGAAAACACTAATAAAGATTACTAAGGTGTTTATGGACACTTTGTGGGATTCTGATCACTTGGTGGGGGAGGATATTAAGATAAATGCGATGGTTGACAGATGGTTGCCATGACACTGGGCGGAATCTTACGTACTTCCGGTTTGCTGCCGTTGTTTAGCTACTTTATGTTAATGCCTATCTCGTTTCAATCAATATACAGCACGGTTATTGTTGGAGAGAAGTTGACGGACAGGAATGACCGGGTTAGCAAGATTAAACTATACAAATCGAATTTTATTCGAGTATCATCATTTGGTGGGGCGGTTTTAGTAACGGTATGGTTTACAGGCAACCTATGACGCGCCGCGGGGGCTTATGGGTACTTCCGGTTGGCTAATGCTCAGATTAGCTACAATACGGAGGGGTGATGGTTTGACGGGAGCCTGCCATGACACTTGGCTGAGGCTCATGGGAGTGGGCGATCAGTAGTGGCTCCGGGACGCCAGAGAGTGGCGCAAGTAAAAAGAGAAGAAAGAGAGAATGGGAAGGAATTCGACACAAGGTAAGTTGCAACCAGTTTTTATTTGTTCCATTAGCAAAGACAGGTGAGTACTTGACAGTCTCAAATGCTATGCAATATATGCCCAAAAATTAAATAATGTAGACAAAATGCACACGAAATAAACCAAAAGTTATAAAACTAATAGCTACATTCTCAATATATCTAACAGATTGACCAATTGTTCTACTCTGTCAGCGTTAAAGCTAGACAGTTGACTGGACAGCTGAATGACATTTGAATTGACGAGGTAGACACACTCCGGGGCTTGATCGACCCCGGCGGGGCCTCCCTTGGGCGAGGGTGTCTTGTGATAATGGCCGAAACACTCTGTGACCCCAAGGTCCACTACTGATGAGGTGTCTACAAAATTTTGACGTTCAAATTACCTACAACAATGATGACTTCATGACTTTCTAGAGCAACCGGCTGATGGACTATAAAAACAGGATATTAAGTCAAAAACAATTCAAAAATAATTCAAAGTGAATAGGCATAATATAAGCCAAGGGTAGGACTTTAGCTTGATGTTTTTTTCTCCCGCTTTCCACTAATTTCCCATCTTGCTGGCCGAAGACCTGGGTAGCGCCTCAGCTACTCGGGGGAGGTTCTGGCTGAGGTGCACTCTCACTTCGCCGTCCTTCGTACACCATCCGGATTTTATGGGGCCTGGTACGGCGGGGTTTACTGCGGAGACATGCGCTGGCCCGTGCCATCCGTTGCCTTCTATTTAAACCGACGGGGTCGGCGGACCCTAAGGGGAAGGTGTAACGAGACAAACTCAAAAGACCTAACCAGCCAGTGCCCTTCGGACATCCCGGTAGGACCTTAAGCCAAATTATCGGGTCGCATACTGTTCTAATTTTCCCTTTTCCTGATCAACATCGTTTTTCACCCTCGCCACGTGTCGGGTCAGGCAACCTGGGGTTTTGGTCGAGATGCAGTCCCATCTCCCATTGCCTATCCGTGGAACTCTTCACCCTCTCCACGGGTCGAGTCAGAAGACCTGGGGTTTTGGTCGAGATGCAGTCCCATTTCCCATTACCTATCAGGGGAACTTTTCACCCTCTCCACGGGTCGGGTCAGAAAACCTGGGGTTTTGGTCGAGATGCAGGCACATTGCCTACCCGTGGACTTTCCTTTTCCTTAACATCAAAATCCTGACACTTAACCAAACTCCTAAACTAACTCGTAACCCTTATCCAAATCCTAAACTTAACCAATTCCAAACCTAAATCCTAAATTGAACCAAATTCCAAGACCAGATCTTAGCCTTGTTCTAAGCCGAACATTGGAAATCCTAAACTTAACTAATTCTAGATTCTAAGCTTAACCAAAATTAAGTTTCTAAATTTAACCTCATCAAAATCCGGACACTTAACCAAACTCCTTAACTAACTCGTAACCCTTATCCAAATCCTAAACTTAACCAATTTTAAAACTAAATCCTAAATTGAACCAAATTCCAAGACCAGAGCTTAACCTTGTTCTAAGCCTGATTTTAATCAAAAAGTTTTTTTTGGTCAAAACAATAATGACGGGACTGCACAAGGGGGCGCCATTGACACATTTGTCAGCGGTCGCACAAACAAGGCTTTTTTTAGACAGAATTCCTGTTTTGTGAATTTTGTCCTTTAAATGTGGAGATAAATAAATGGGGAAAACACTAATAAAGATTACTAAGGTGTTTATGGACACTTTGTGGGATTCTGATCACTTGGTGGGGGAGGATATTAAGATAAATGCGATGGTTGACAGATGGTTGCCATGACACTGGGCGGAATCTTACGTACTTCCGGTTTGCTGCCGTTGTTTAGCTACTTTATGTTAATGCCTATCTCGTTTCAATCAATATACAGCACGGTTATTGTTGGAGAGAAGTTGACGGACAGGAATGACCGGGTTAGCAAGATTAAACTATACAAATCGAATTTTATTCGAGTATCATCATTTGGTGGGGCGGTTTTAGTAACGGTATGGTTTACAGGCAACCTATGACGCGCCGCGGGGGCTTATGGGTACTTCCGGTTGGCTAATGCTCAGATTAGCTACAATACGGAGGGGTGATGGTTTGACGGGAGCCTGCCATGACACTTGGCTGAGGCTCATGGGAGTGGGCGATCAGTAGTGGCTCCGGGACGCCAGAGAGTGGCGCAAGTAAAAAGAGAAGAAAGAGAGAATGGGAAGGAATTCGACACAAGGTAAGTTGCAACCAGTTTTTATTTGTTCCATTAGCAAAGACAGGTGAGTACTTGACAGTCTCAAATGCTATGCAATATATGCCCAAAAATTAAATAATGTAGACAAAATGCACACGAAATAAACCAAAAGTTATAAAACTAATAGCTACATTCTCAATATATCTAACAGATTGACCAATTGTTCTACTCTGTCAGCGTTAAAGCTAGACAGTTGACTGGACAGCTGAATGACATTTGAATTGACGAGGTAGACACACTCCGGGGCTTGATCGACCCCGGCGGGGCCTCCCTTGGGCGAGGGTGTCTTGTGATAATGGCCGAAACACTCTGTGACCCCAAGGTCCACTACTGATGAGGTGTCTACAAAATTTTGACGTTCAAATTACCTACAACAATGATGACTTCATGACTTTCTAGAGCAACCGGCTGATGGACTATAAAAACAGGATATTAAGTCAAAAACAATTCAAAAATAATTCAAAGTGAATAGGCATAATATAAGCCAAGGGTAGGACTTTAGCTTGATGTTTTTTTCTCCCGCTTTCCACTAATTTCCCATCTTGCTGGCCGAAGACCTGGGTAGCGCCTCAGCTACTCGGGGGAGGTTCTGGCTGAGGTGCACTCTCACTTCGCCGTCCTTCGTACACCATCCGGATTTTATGGGGCCTGGTACGGCGGGGTTTACTGCGGAGACATGCGCTGGCCCGTGCCATCCGTTGCCTTCTATTTAAACCGACGGGGTCGGCGGACCCTAAGGGGAAGGTGTAACGAGACAAACTCAAAAGACCTAACCAGCCAGTGCCCTTCGGACATCCCGGTAGGACCTTAAGCCAAATTATCGGGTCGCATACTGTTCTAATTTTCCCTTTTCCTGATCAACATCGTTTTTCACCCTCGCCACGTGTCGGGTCAGGCAACCTGGGGTTTTGGTCGAGATGCAGTCCCATCTCCCATTGCCTATCCGTGGAACTCTTCACCCTCTCCACGGGTCGAGTCAGAAGACCTGGGGTTTTGGTCGAGATGCAGTCCCATTTCCCATTACCTATCAGGGGAACTTTTCACCCTCTCCACGGGTCGGGTCAGAAAACCTGGGGTTTTGGTCGAGATGCAGGCACATTGCCTACCCGTGGACTTTCCTTTTCCTTAACATCAAAATCCTGACACTTAACCAAACTCCTAAACTAACTCGTAACCCTTATCCAAATCCTAAACTTAACCAATTCCAAACCTAAATCCTAAATTGAACCAAATTCCAAGACCAGATCTTAGCCTTGTTCTAAGCCGAACATTGGAAATCCTAAACTTAACTAATTCTAGATTCTAAGCTTAACCAAAATTAAGTTTCTAAATTTAACCTCATCAAAATCCGGACACTTAACCAAACTCCTTAACTAACTCGTAACCCTTATCCAAATCCTAAACTTAACCAATTTTAAAACTAAATCCTAAATTGAACCAAATTCCAAGACCAGAGCTTAACCTTGTTCTAAGCCTGATTTTAATCAAAAAGTTTTTTTTGGTCAAAACAATAATGACGGGACTGCACAAGGGGGCGCCATTGACACATTTGTCAGCGGTCGCACAAACAAGGCTTTTTTTAGACAGAATTCCTGTTTTGTGAATTTTGTCCTTTAAATGTGGAGATAAATAAATGGGGAAAACACTAATAAAGATTACTAAGGTGTTTATGGACACTTTGTGGGATTCTGATCACTTGGTGGGGGAGGATATTAAGATAAATGCGATGGTTGACAGATGGTTGCCATGACACTGGGCGGAATCTTACGTACTTCCGGTTTGCTGCCGTTGTTTAGCTACTTTATGTTAATGCCTATCTCGTTTCAATCAATATACAGCACGGTTATTGTTGGAGAGAAGTTGACGGACAGGAATGACCGGGTTAGCAAGATTAAACTATACAAATCGAATTTTATTCGAGTATCATCATTTGGTGGGGCGGTTTTAGTAACGGTATGGTTTACAGGCAACCTATGACGCGCCGCGGGGGCTTATGGGTACTTCCGGTTGGCTAATGCTCAGATTAGCTACAATACGGAGGGGTGATGGTTTGACGGGAGCCTGCCATGACACTTGGCTGAGGCTCATGGGAGTGGGCGATCAGTAGTGGCTCCGGGACGCCAGAGAGTGGCGCAAGTAAAAAGAGAAGAAAGAGAGAATGGGAAGGAATTCGACACAAGGTAAGTTGCAACCAGTTTTTATTTGTTCCATTAGCAAAGACAGGTGAGTACTTGACAGTCTCAAATGCTATGCAATATATGCCCAAAAATTAAATAATGTAGACAAAATGCACACGAAATAAACCAAAAGTTATAAAACTAATAGCTACATTCTCAATATATCTAACAGATTGACCAATTGTTCTACTCTGTCAGCGTTAAAGCTAGACAGTTGACTGGACAGCTGAATGACATTTGAATTGACGAGGTAGACACACTCCGGGGCTTGATCGACCCCGGCGGGGCCTCCCTTGGGCGAGGGTGTCTTGTGATAATGGCCGAAACACTCTGTGACCCCAAGGTCCACTACTGATGAGGTGTCTACAAAATTTTGACGTTCAAATTACCTACAACAATGATGACTTCATGACTTTCTAGAGCAACCGGCTGATGGACTATAAAAACAGGATATTAAGTCAAAAACAATTCAAAAATAATTCAAAGTGAATAGGCATAATATAAGCCAAGGGTAGGACTTTAGCTTGATGTTTTTTTCTCCCGCTTTCCACTAATTTCCCATCTTGCTGGCCGAAGACCTGGGTAGCGCCTCAGCTACTCGGGGGAGGTTCTGGCTGAGGTGCACTCTCACTTCGCCGTCCTTCGTACACCATCCGGATTTTATGGGGCCTGGTACGGCGGGGTTTACTGCGGAGACATGCGCTGGCCCGTGCCATCCGTTGCCTTCTATTTAAACCGACGGGGTCGGCGGACCCTAAGGGGAAGGTGTAACGAGACAAACTCAAAAAGCCCTAACCCTAACCCTAACCCTAACCCTAACCCTAACCCTAACCCTAACCCTAACCCTAACCCTAACCCTAACCTCCAACGTTTGGTTTATGTTTTATAAGCATTTTTAATTGTATTGCTTAAATCGCATTTTCTCGGCGAGCTGAGCACTTTTTCTGAATTGTGCCGCTCCCGTCACTCTGGTTAGGTTGGCATCGAAAAAAACGCTCTCGGGTGCTTTAGAGTGCCGAGTTTATCACTGCGCATGAAGAAATGACCACCTCCAACGTTTGGTTTATGTTTTATAAGCATTTTTAATTTTATTGCTTGAATCGCATTTTCTCGGCGAGCTGAGCACTTTTTCTGAATTGTGCCGCTCCCGTCACTCTGGTTAGGTTGGCATCGAAAAAAACGCTCTCGGGTGCTTTAGAGTGCCGAGTTATTCACTGCGCATGAAGAAATGACCACCTCCAACGTTTGGTTTATGTTTAATAAGCATTTTTAATTTTATTGCTTGAATCGCATTTTCTCGGCGAGCTGAGCACTTTTTCTGAATTGTGCCGCTCCCGTCACTCTGGTTAGGTTGGCATCGAAAAAAACGCTCTCGGGTGCTTTAGAGTGCCGAGTTTATCACTGCGCATGAAGAAATGACCACCTCCAACGTTTGGTTTATGTTTTATAAGCATTTTTAATTTTATTGCTTAAATCGCATTTTCTCGGCGAGCTGAGCGCTTTTTCTGAATTGTGCCGCTCCCGTCACTCTGGTTAGGTTGGCATCGAAAAAAACGCTCTCGGGTGCTTTAGAGTGCCGACTTTATCACTGCGCATGAAGAAATGACCACCTCCAACGTTTGGTTTATGTTTTATAAGCATTTTTAATTTTATTGCTTAAATCGCATTTTCTCGGCGAGCTGAGCACTTTTTCTGAATTGTGCCGCTCCCGTCACTCTGGTTAGGTTGGCATCGAAAAAAACGCTCACGGGTGCTTTAGAGTGCCGAGTTTATTACTGCGCATTAAGAAATGACCACCTCCAACGTTTGGTTTATGTTTTATAAGCATTTTTAATTTTATTGCTTAAATCGCATTTTCTCGGCGAGCTGAGCACTTTTTCTGAATTGTGCCGCTCCCGTCACTCTGGTTAGGTTGGCATCGAAAAAAACGCTCTCGGGTGCTTTAGAGTGCCGAGTTATTCACTGCGCATGAAGAAATGACCACCTCCAACGTTTGGTTTATGTTTTATAAGCATTTTTAATTTTATTGCTTAAATCGCATTTTCTCGGCGAGCTGAGCACTTTTTCTGAATTGTGCCGCTCCCGTCACTCTGGTTAGGTTGGCATCGAAAAAAACGCTCTCGGGTGCTTTAGAGTGCCGAGTTTATCACTGCGCATGAAGAAATGACCACCTCCAACGTTTGGTTTATGTTTTATAAGCATTTTTAATTTTATTGCTTAAATCGCATTTTCTCGGCGAGCTGAGCGCTTTTTCTGAATTGTGCCGCTCCCGTCACTCTGGTTAGGTTGGCATCGAAAAAAACGCTCTCGGGTGCTTTAGAGTGCCGAGTTATTCACTGCGCATGAAGAAATGACCACCTCCAATGTTTGGTTTATGTTTAATAAGCATTTTTAATTTTATTGCTTAAATCGCATTTTCTCGGCGAGCTGAGCGCTTTTTCTGAATTGTGCCGCTCCCGTCACTCTGGTTAGGTTGGCATCGAAAAAAACGCTCTCGGGTGCTTTAGAGTGCCGAGTTATTCACTGCGCATGAAGAAATGACCACCCCCAACGTTTGGTTTATGTTTAATAAGCATTTTTAATTTTATTGCTTAAATCGCATTTTCTCGGCGAGCTGAGCACTTTTTCTGAATTGTGCCGCTCCCGTCACTCTGGTTAGGTTGGCATCGAAAAAAACGCTCTCGGGTGCTTTAGAGTGCCGAGTTTATTACTGCGCATTAAGAAATGACCACCTCCAACGTTTGGTTTATGTTTTATAAGCATTTTTAATTTTATTGCTTAAATCGCATTTTCTCGGCGAGCTGAGCACGTTTTCTGAATTGTGCCGCTCCCGTCACTCTGGTTAGGTTGGCATCGAAAAAAACGCTCTCGGGTGCTTTAGAGTGCCGAGTTTATTACTGCGCATTAAGAAATGACCACCTCCAACGTTTGGTTTATGTTTTATAAGCATTTTTAATTTTATTGCTTTAATCGCATTTTCTCGGCGAGCTGAGCACTTTTTCTGAATTGTGCCGCTCCCGTCACTCTGGTTAGGTTGGCATCGAAAAAAACGCTCTCGGGTGCTTTAGAGTGCCGAGTTTATTACTGCGCATTAAGAAATGACCACCTCCAACGTTTGGTTTATGTTTTATAAGCATTTTAATTTTATTGCTTAAATCGCATTTTCTCGGCGAGCTGAGCACTTTTTCTGAATTGTGCCGCTCCCGTCACTCTGGTTAGGTTGGCATCGAAAAAAACGCTCTCGGGTGCTTTAGAGTGCCGAGTTATTCACTGCGCATGAAGAAATGACCACCTCCAACGTTTGGTTTATGTTTAATAAGCATTTTTAATTTTATTGCTTGAATCGCATTTTCTCGGCGAGCTGAGCACTTTTTCTGAATTGTGCCGCTCCCGTCACTCTGGTTAGGTTGGCATCGAAAAAAACGCTCTCGGGTGCTTTAGAGTGCCGAGTTTATCACTGCGCATGAAGAAATGACCACCTCCAACGTTTGGTTTATGTTTTATAAGCATTTTTAATTTTATTGCTTAAATCGCATTTTCTCGGCGAGCTGAGCACTTTTTCTGAATTGTGCCTAACCAGAGTGACGGGAGCGGCACAATTCAGAAAAAGTGCTCAGCTCGCCGAGAAAATGCGATTTAAGCAATACAATTAAAAATGCTTATAAAACATAAACCAAACGTTGGAGGTGGTCATTTCTTCATGCGCAGTGATAAACTCGGCACTCTAAAGCACCCGAGAGCGTTTTTTTCGATGCCAACCTAACCAGAGTGATGGGAGCGGCACAATTCAGAAAAAGTGCTCAGCTCGCCGAGAAAATGCGATTTAAGCAATAAAATTAAAAATGCTTATAAAACATAAACCAAACGTTGGAGGTGGTCATTTCTTAATGCGCAGTAATAAACTCGGCACTCTAAAGCACCCGAGAGCGTTTTTTTCGATGCCAACCTAACCAGAGTGACGGGAGCGGCACAATTCAGAAAAAGTGCTCAGCTCGCCGAGAAAATGCGATTTAAGCAATAAAATTAAAAATGCTTATAAAACATAAACCAAACGTTGGAGGTGGTCATTTCTTAATGCGCAGTAATAAACTCGGCACTCTAGAGCACCCGAGAGCGTTTTTTTCGATGCCAACCTAACCAGAGTGACGGGAGCGGCACAATTCAGAAAAAGTGCTCAGCTCGCCGAGAAAATGCGATTTAAGCAATAAAATTAAAAATGCTTATAAAACATAAACCAAACGTTGGAAGTGGTCATTTCTTCATGCGCAGTGATAAACTCGGCACTCTAAAGCACCCGAGAGCGTTTTTTTCGATGCCAACCTAACCAGAGTTACGGGAGCGGCACAATTCAGAAAAAGCGCTCAGCTCGCCGAGAAAATGCGATTTAAGCAATAAAATTAAAAATGCTTATAAAACATAAACCAAACGTTGGAGGTGGTCATTTCTTCATGCGCAGTGATAAACTCGGCACTCTAAAGCACCCGAGAGCGTTTTTTTCGATGCCAACCTAACCAGAGTGACGGGAGCGGCACAATTCAGAAAAAGCGCTCAGCTCGCCGAGAAAATGCGATTTAAGCAATAAAATTAAAAATGCTTATAAAACATAAACCAAACGTTGGAGGTGGTCATTTCTTAATGCGCAGTAATAAACTCGGCACTCTATAGCACCCGAGAGCGTTTTTTTCGATGCCAACCTAACCAGAGTGACGGGAGAGGCACAATTCAGAAAAAGTGCTCAGCTCGCCGAGAAAATGCGATTTAAGCAATAAAATTAAAAATGCTTATAAAACATAAACCAAACGTTGGAGGTGGTCATTTCTCAATGCGCAGTAATAAACTCGGCACTCTAAAGCACCCGAGAGCGTTTTTTTCGATGCCAACCTAACCAGAGTGACGGGAGCGGCACAATTCAGAAAAAGTGCTCAGCTCGCCGAGAAAATGCGATTTAAGCAATAAAATTAAAAATGCTTATAAAACATAAACCAAACGTTGGAGGTGGTCATTTCTTAATGCGCAGTAATAAACTCGGCACTCTAGAGCACCCGAGAGCGTTTTTTTCGATGCCAACCTAACCAGAGTGACGGGAGCGGCACAATTCAGAAAAAGTGCTCAGCTCGCCGAGAAAATGCGATTTAAGCAATAAAATTAAAAATGCTTATAAAACATAAACCAAACGTTGGAGGTGGTCATTTCTTCATGCGCAGTGATAAACTCGGCACTCTAAAGCACCCGAGAGCGTTTTTTTCGATGCCAACCTAACCAGAGTTACGGGAGCGGCACAATTCAGAAAAAGCGCTCAGCTCGCCGAGAAAATGCGATTTAAGCAATAAAATTAAAAATGCTTATAAAACATAAACCAAACGTTGGAGGTGGTCATTTCTTAATGCGCAGTAATAAACTCAGCACTCTAAAGCACCCGAGAGCGTTTTTTTCGATGCCAACCTAACCAGAGTGACGGGAGCGGCACAATTCAGAAAAAGCGCTCAGCTCGCCGAGAAAATGCGATTTAAGCAATAAAATTAAAAATGCTTATAAAACATAAACCAAACGTTGGAGGTGGTCATTTCTTCATGCGCAGTGAATAACTCGGCACTCTAAAGCACCCGAGAGCGTTTTTTTCGATGCCAAGTGACGGGAGCGGCACAATTCAGAAAAAGTGCTCAGCTCGCCGAGAAAATGCGATTTAAGCTATAAAATTAAAAATGCTTATAAAACATAAACCAAACGTTGGAGGTGGTCATTTCTTAATGCGCAGTAATAAACTCGGCACTCTAAAGCACCCGAGAGCGTTTTTTTCGATGCCAACCTAACCAGAGTGACGGGAGCGGCACAATTCAGAAAAAGTGCTCAGCTCGCCGAGAAAATGCGATTTAAGCAATAAAATTAAAAATGCTTATAAAACATAAACCAAACGTTGGAGGTGGTCATTTCTTAATGCGCAGTAATAAACTCGGCACTCTAAAGCACCCGAGAGCGTTTTTTTCGATGCCAACCTAACCAGAGTGACGGGAGCGGCACAATTCAGAAAAAGTGCTCAGCTCGCCGAGAAAATGCGATTTAAGCAATAAAATTAAAAATGCTTATTAAACATAAACCAAACGTTGGAGGTGGTCATTTCTTCATGCGCAGTGAATAACTCGGCACTCTAAAGCACCCGAGAGCGTTTTTTTCGATGCCAACCTAACCAGAGTGACGGGAGCGGCACAATTCAGAAAAAGCGCTCAGCTCGCCGAGAAAATGCGAATTAAGCAATAAAATTAAAAATGCTTATAAAACATAAACCAAACGTTGGAGGTGGTCATTTCTTAATGCGCAGTAATAAACTCGGCACTCTAAAGCACCCGAGAGCGTTTTTTTCGATGCCAACCTAACCAGAGTGACGGGAGCGGCACAATTCAGAAAAAGTGCTCAGCTCGCCGAGAAAATGCGATTTAAGCAATAAAATTAAAAATGCTTATAAAACATAAACCAAACGTTGGAGGTGGTCATTTCTTAATGCGCAGTAATAAACTCGGCACTCTAAAGCACCCGAGAGCGTTTTTTTCGATGCCAACCTAACCAGAGTGACGGGAGCGGCACAATTCAGAAAAAGTGCTCAGCTCGCCGAGAAAATGCGATTTAAGCAATAAAATTAAAAATGCTTATTAAACATAAACCAAACGTTGGAGGTGGTCATTTCTTCATGCGCAGTGAATAACTCGGCACTCTAAAGCACCCGATAGCGTTTTTTTCGATGCCAACCTAACCAGAGTGACGGGAGCGGCACAATTCAGAAAAAGTGCTCAGCTCGCCGAGAAAATGCGATTTAAGCAATAAAATTAAAAATGCTTATAAAACATAAACCAAACGTTGGAGGTGGTCATTTCTTAATGCGCAGTAATAAACTCGGCACTCTAAAGCACCCGAGAGCGTTTTTTTCGATGCCAACCTAACCAGAGTGACGGGAGCGGCACAATTCAGAAAAAGTGCTCAGCTCGCCGAGAAAATGCGATTTAAGCAATAAAATTAAAAATGCTTATAAAACATAAACCAAACGTTGGAGGTGGTCATTTCTTAATGCGCAGTAATAAACTCGGCACTCTAAAGCACCCGAGAGCGTTTTTTTCGATGCCAACCTAACCAGAGTGACGGGAGCGGCACAATTCAGAAAAAGCGCTCAGCTCGCCGAGAAAATGCGATTTAAGCAATAAAATTAAAAATGCTTATAAAACATAAACCAAACGTTGGAGGTGGTCATTTCTTCATGCGCAGTGATAAACTCGGCACTCTAAAGCACCCGAGAGCGTTTTTTTCGATGCCAACCTAACCAGAGTGACGGGAGCGGCACAATTCAGAAAAAGTGCTCAGCTCGCCGAGAAAATGCGATTTAAGCAATAAAATTAAAAATGCTTATAAAACATAAACCAAACGTTGGAGGTGGTCATTTCTTCATGCGCAGTGATAAACTCGGCACTCTAAAGCACCCGAGAGCGTTTTTTTCGATGCCAACCTAACCAGAGTGACGGGAGCGGCACAATTCAGAAAAAGTGCTCAGCTCGCCGAGAAAATGCGATTCAAGCAATAAAATTAAAAATGCTTATTAAACATAAACCAAACGTTGGAGGTGGTCATTTCTTCATGCGCAGTGAATAACTCGGCACTCTAAAGCACCCGAGAGCGTTTTTTTCGATGCCAACCTAACCAGAGTGACGGGAGCGGCACAATTCAGAAAAAGTGCTCAGCTCGCCGAGAAAATGCGATTTAAGCAATAAAATTAAAAATGCTTATAAAACATAAACCAAACGTTGGAGGTGGTCATTTCTTAATGCGCAGTAATAAACTCGGCACTCTAAAGCACCCGAGAGCGTTTTTTTCGATGCCAACCTAACCAGAGTGACGGGAGCGGCACAATTCAGAAAAAGTGCTCAGCTCGCCGAGAAAATGCGATTAAAGCAATAAAATTAAAAATGCTTATAAAACATAAACCAAACGTTGGAGGTGGTCATTTCTTAATGCGCAGTAATAAACTCGGCACTCTAAAGCACCCGAGAGCGTTTTTTTCGATGCCAACCTAACCAGAGTGACGGGAGCAGCACAATTCAGAAAACGTGCTCAGCTCGCCGAGAAAATGCGATTTAAGCAATAAAATTAAAAATGCTTATAAAACATAAACCAAACGTTGGAGGTGGTCATTTCTTAATGCGCAGTAATAAACTCGGCACTCTAAAGCACCCGAGAGCGTTTTTTTCGATGCCAACCTAACCAGAGTGACGGGAGCGGCACAATTCAGAAAAAGTGCTAAGCTCGCCGAGAAAATGCGATTTAAGCAATAAAATTAAAAATGCTTATTAAACATAAACCAAACGTTGGGGGTGGTCATTTCTTCATGCGCAGTGAATAACTCGGCACTCTAAAGCACCCGAGAGCGTTTTTTTCGATGCCAACCTAACCAGAGTGACGGGAGCGGCACAATTCAGAAAAAGCGCTCAGCTCGCCGAGAAAATGCGATTTAAGCAATAAAATTAAAAATGCTTATTAAACATAAACCAAACATTGGAGGTGGTCATTTCTTCATGCGCAGTGAATAACTCGGCACTCTAAAGCACCCGAGAGCGTTTTTTTCGATGCCAACCTAACCAGAGTGACGGGAGCGGCACAATTCAGAAAAAGCGCTCAGCTCGCCGAGAAAATGCGATTTAAGCAATAAAATTAAAAATGCTTATAAAACATAAACCAAACGTTGGAGGTGGTCATTTCTTCATGCGCAGTGATAAACTCGGCACTCTAAAGCACCCGAGAGCGTTTTTTTCGATGCCAACCTAACCAGAGTGACGGGAGCGGCACAATTCAGAAAAAGTGCTCAGCTCGCCGAGAAAATGCGATTTAAGCAATAAAATTAAAAATGCTTATAAAACATAAACCAAACGTTGGAGGTGGTCATTTCTTCATGCGCAGTGAATAACTCGGCACTCTAAAGCACCCGAGAGCGTTTTTTTCGATGCCAACCTAACCAGAGTGACGGGAGCGGCACAATTCAGAAAAAGTGCTCAGCTCGCCGAGAAAATGCGATTTAAGCAATAAAATTAAAAATGCTTATAAAACATAAACCAAACGTTGGAGGTGGTCATTTCTTAATGCGCAGTAATAAACTCGGCACTCTAAAGCACCCGTGAGCGTTTTTTTCGATGCCAACCTAACCAGAGTGACGGGAGCGGCACAATTCAGAAAAAGTGCTCAGCTCGCCGAGAAAATGCGATTTAAGCAATAAAATTAAAAATGCTTATAAAACATAAACCAAACGTTGGAGGTGGTCATTTCTTCATGCGCAGTGATAAAGTCGGCACTCTAAAGCACCCGAGAGCGTTTTTTTCGATGCCAACCTAACCAGAGTGACGGGAGCGGCACAATTCAGAAAAAGCGCTCAGCTCGCCGAGAAAATGCGATTTAAGCAATAAAATTAAAAATGCTTATAAAACATAAACCAAACGTTGGAGGTGGTCATTTCTTCATGCGCAGTGATAAACTCGGCACTCTAAAGCACCCGAGAGCGTTTTTTTCGATGCCAACCTAACCAGAGTGACGGGAGCGGCACAATTCAGAAAAAGTGCTCAGCTCGCCGAGAAAATGCGATTCAAGCAATAAAATTAAAAATGCTTATTAAACATAAACCAAACGTTGGAGGTGGTCATTTCTTCATGCGCAGTGAATAACTCGGCACTCTAAAGCACCCGAGAGCGTTTTTTTCGATGCCAACCTAACCAGAGTGACGGGAGCGGCACAATTCAGAAAAAGTGCTCAGCTCGCCGAGAAAATGCGATTCAAGCAATAAAATTAAAAATGCTTATAAAACATAAACCAAACGTTGGAGGTGGTCATTTCTTCATGCGCAGTGATAAACTCGGCACTCTAAAGCACCCGAGAGCGTTTTTTTCGATGCCAACCTAACCAGAGTGACGGGAGCGGCACAATTCAGAAAAAGTGCTCAGCTCGCCGAGAAAATGCGATTTAAGCAATACAATTAAAAATGCTTATAAAACATAAACCAAACGTTGGAGGTGGTCATTTCTTCATGCGCAGTGATAAACTCGGCACTCTAAAGCACCCGAGAGCGTTTTTTTCGATGCCAACCTAACCAGAGTGATGGGAGCGGCACAATTCAGAAAAAGTGCTCAGCTCGCCGAGAAAATGCGATTTAAGCAATAAAATTAAAAATGCTTATAAAACATAAACCAAACGTTGGAGGTGGTCATTTCTTAATGCGCAGTAATAAACTCGGCACTCTAAAGCACCCGAGGGCGTTTTTTTCGATGCCAACCTAACCAGAGTGACGGGAGCGGCACAATTCAGAAAAAGTGCTCAGCTCGCCGAGAAAATGCGATTTAAGCAATAAAATTAAAAATGCTTATTAAACATAAACCAAACGTTGGAGGTGGTCATTTCTTCATGCGCAGTGAATAACTCGGCACTCTAAAGCACCCGAGAGCGTTTTTTTCGATGCCAACCTAACCAGAGTGACGGGAGCGGCACAATTCAGAAAAAGCGCTCAGCTCGCCGAGAAAATGCGAATTAAGCAATAAAATTAAAAATGCTTATAAAACATAAACCAAACGTTGGAGGTGGTCATTTCTTAATGCGCAGTAATAAACTCGGCACTCTAGAGCACCCGAGAGCGTTTTTTTCGATGCCAACCTAACCAGTGACGGGAGCGGCACAATTCAGAAAAAGTGCTCAGCTCGCCGAGAAAATGCGATTTAAGCAATAAAATTAAAAATGCTTATAAAACATAAACCAAACGTTGGAAGTGGTCATTTCTTCATGCGCAGTGATAAACTCGGCACTCTAAAGCACCCGAGAGCGTTTTTTTCGATGCCAACCTAACCAGAGTTACGGGAGCGGCACAATTCAGAAAAAGCGCTCAGCTCGCCGAGAAAATGCGATTTAAGCAATAAAATTAAAAATGCTTATAAAACATAAACCAAACGTTGGAGGTGGTCATTTCTTCATGCGCAGTGATAAACTCGGCACTCTAAAGCACCCGAGAGCGTTTTTTTCGATGCCAACCTAACCAGAGTGACGGGAGCGGCACAATTCAGAAAAAGCGCTCAGCTCGCCGAGAAAATGCGATTTAAGCAATAAAATTAAAAATGCTTATAAAACATAAACCAAACGTTGGAGGTGGTCATTTCTTAATGCGCAGTAATAAACTCGGCACTCTAAAGCACCCGAGAGCGTTTTTTTCGATGCCAACCTAACCAGAGTGACGGGAGCGGCACAATTCAGAAAAAGCGCTCAGCTCGCCGAGAAAATGCGATTTAAGCAATAAAATTAAAAATGCTTATAAAACATAAACCAAACGTTGGAGGTGGTCATTTCTTCATGCGCAGTGATAAACTCGGCACTCTAAAGCACCCGAGAGCGTTTTTTTCGATGCCAACCTAACCAGAGTGACGGGAGCGGCACAATTCAGAAAAAGTGCTCAGCTCGCCGAGAAAATGCGATTTAAGCAATAAAATTAAAAATGCTTATAAAACATAAACCAAACGTTGGAGGTGGTCATTTCTTCATGCGCAGTGATAAACTCGGCACTCTAAAGCACCCGAGAGCGTTTTTTTCGATGCCAACCTAACCAGAGTGACGGGAGCGGCACAATTCAGAAAAAGTGCTCAGCTCGCCGAGAAAATGCGATTCAAGCAATAAAATTAAAAATGCTTATTAAACATAAACCAAACGTTGGAGGTGGTCATTTCTTCATGCGCAGTGAATAACTCGGCACTCTAAAGCACCCGAGAGCGTTTTTTTCGATGCCAACCTAACCAGAGTGACGGGAGCGGCACAATTCAGAAAAAGTGCTCAGCTCGCCGAGAAAATGCGATTTAAGCAATAAAATTAAAAATGCTTATAAAACATAAACCAAACGTTGGAGGTGGTCATTTCTTAATGCGCAGTAATAAACTCGGCACTCTAGAGCACCCGAGAGCGTTTTTTTCGATGCCAACCTAACCAGAGTGACGGGAGCGGCACAATTCAGAAAAAGTGCTCAGCTCGCCGAGAAAATGCGATTTAAGCAATAAAATTAAAAATGCTTATAAAACATAAACCAAACGTTGGAGGTGGTCATTTCTTCATGCGCAGTGATAAACTCGGCACTCTAAAGCACCCGAGAGCGTTTTTTTCGATGCCAACCTAACCAGAGTTACGGGAGCGGCACAATTCAGAAAAAGCGCTCAGCTCGCCGAGAAAATGCGATTTAAGCAATACAATTAAAAATGCTTATAAAACATAAACCAAACGTTGGAGGTGGTCATTTCTTCATGCGCAGTGATAAACTCGGCACTCTAAAGCACCCGAGAGCGTTTTTTTCGATGCCAACCTAACCAGAGTGACGGGAGCGGCGCAATTCAGAAAAAGCGCTCAGCTCGCCGAGAAAATGCGATTTAAGCAATAAAATTAAAAATGCTTATAAAACATAAACCAAACGTTGGAGGTGGTCATTTCTTCATGCGCAGTGATAAACTCGGCACTCTAAAGCACCCGAGAGCGTTTTTTTCGATGCCAACCTAACCAGAGTGACGGGAGCGGCACAATTCAGAAAAAGTGCTCAGCTCGCCGAGAAAATGCGATTTAAGCAATAAAATTAAAAATGCTTATAAAACATAAACCAAACGTTGGAGGTGGTCATTTCTCCATGCGCAGTGAATAACTCGGCACTCTAAAGCACCCGAGAGCGTTTTTTTCGATGCCAACCTAACCAGAGTGACGGGAGCGGCACAATTCAGAAAAAGTGCTCAGCTCGCCGAGAAAATGCGATTTAAGCAATAAAATTAAAAATGCTTATAAAACATAAACCAAACGTTGGAGGTGGTCATTTCTTCATGCGCAGTGATAAACTCGGCACTCTAAAGCACCCGAGAGCGTTTTTTTCGATGCCAACCTAACCAGAGTGACGGGAGCGGCACAATTCAGAAAAAGTGCTCAGCTCGCCGAGAAAATGCCATTTAAGCAATAAAATTAAAAATGCTTATAAAACATAAACCAAACGTTGGAGGTGGTCATTTCTTAATGCGCAGTAATAAACTCGGCACTCTAAAGCACCCGAGAGCGTTTTTTTCGATGCCAACCTAACCAGAGTGACGGGAGCGGCACAATTCAGAAAAAGCGCTCAGCTCGCCGAGAAAATGCGATTTAAGCAATAAAATTAAAAATGCTTATAAAACATAAACCAAACGTTGGAGGTGGTCATTTCTTAATGCGCAGTAATAAACTCAGCACTCTAAAGCACCCGAGAGCGTTTTTTTCGATGCCAACCTAACCAGAGTGACGGGAGCGGCACAATTCAGAAAAAGCGCTCAGCTCGCCGAGAAAATGCGATTTAAGCAATAAAATTAAAAATGCTTATAAAACATAAACCAAACGTTGGAGGTGGTCATTTCTTCATGCGCAGTGAATAACTCGGCACTCTAAAGCACCCGAGAGCGTTTTTTTCGATGCCAAGTGACGGGAGCGGCACAAGTCAGAAAAAGTGCTCAGCTCGCCGAGAAAATGCGATTTAAGCTATAAAATTAAAAATGCTTATAAAACATAAACCAAACGTTGGAGGTGGTCATTTCTTAATGCGCAGTAATAAACTCGGCACTCTAAAGCACCCGAGAGCGTTTTTATCGATGCCAACCTAACCAGAGTGACGGGAGCGGCACAATTCAGAAAAAGTGCTCAGCTCGCCGAGAAAATGCGATTTAAGCAATAAAATTAAAAATGCTTATAAAACATAAACCAAACGTTGGAGGTGGTCATTTCTTAATGCGCAGTAATAAACTCGGCACTCTAAAGCACCCGAGAGCGTTTTTTTCGATGCCAACCTAACCAGAGTGACGGGAGCGGCACAATTCAGAAAAAGTGCTCAGCTCGCCGAGAAAATGCGATTTAAGCAATAAAATTAAAAATGCTTATTAAACATAAACCAAACGTTGGAGGTGGTCATTTCTTCATGCGCAGTGAATAACTCGGCACTCTAAAGCACCCGAGAGCGTTTTTTTCGATGCCAACCTAACCAGAGTGACGGGAGCGGCACAATTCAGAAAAAGCGCTCAGCTCGCCGAGAAAATGCGAATTAAGCAATAAAATTAAAAATGCTTATAAAACATAAACCAAACGTTGGAGGTGGTCATTTCTTAATGCGCAGTAATAAACTCGGCACTCTAAAGCACCCGAGAGCGTTTTTTTCGATGCCAACCTAACCAGAGTGACGGGAGCGGCACAATTCAGAAAAAGTGCTCAGCTCGCCGAGAAAATGCGATTTAAGCAATAAAATTAAAAATGCTTATAAAACATAAACCAAACGTTGGAGGTGGTCATTTCTTAATGCGCAGTAATAAACTCGGCACTCTAAAGCACCCGAGAGCGTTTTTTTCGATGCCAACCTAACCAGAGTGACGGGAGCGGCACAATTCAGAAAAAGTGCTCAGCTCGCCGAGAAAATGCGATTTAAGCAATAAAATTAAAAATGCTTATTAAACATAAACCAAACGTTGGAGGTGGTCATTTCCTAATGCACAGTAATAAACTCGGCACTCTAAAGCACCCGAGAGGGTTTTTTTCGATGCCAACCTAACCAGAGTGACGGGAGCGGCACAATTCAGAAAAAGTGCTCAGCTCGCCGAGAAAATGCGATTTAAGCAATAAAATTAAAAATGCTTATTAAACATAAACCAAACGTTGGAGGTGGTCATTTCTTCATGCGCAGTGAATAACTCGGCACTCTAAAGCACCCGAGAGCGTTTTTTTCGATGCCAACCTAACCAGAGTGACGGGAGCGGCACAATTCAGAAAAAGCGCTCAGCTCGCCGAGAAAATGCGATTTAAGCAATAAAATTAAAAATGCTTATAAAACATAAACCAAACGTTGGAGGTGGTCATTTCTTCATGCGCAGTGAATAACTCGGCACTCTAAAGCACCCGAGAGCGTTTTTTTCGATGCCAAGTGACGGGAGCGGCACAATTCAGAAAAAGTGCTCAGCTCGCCGAGAAAATGCGATTTAAGCAATAAAATTAAAAATGCTTATAAAACATAAACCAAACGTTGGAGGTGGTCATTTCTTAATGCGCAGTAATAAACTCGGCACTCTAAAGCACCCGAGAGCGTTTTTTTCGATGCCAACCTAACCAGAGTGACGGGAGCGGCACAATTCAGAAAAAGTGCTCAGCTCGCCGAGAAAATGCGATTTAAGCAATAAAATTAAAAATGCTTATAAAACATAAACCAAACGTTGGAGGTGGTCATTTCTTAATGCGCAGTAATAAACTCGGCACTCTAAAGCACCCGAGAGCGTTTTTTTCGATGCCAACCTAACCAGAGTGACGGGAGTTGCACAATTCAGAAAAAGTGCTCAGCTCGCCGAGAAAATGCGATTTAAGCAATAAAATTAAAAATGCTTATAAAACATAAACCAAACGTTGGAGGTGGTCATTTCTTCATGCGCAGTGATAAACTCGGCACTCTAAAGCACCCGAGAGCGTTTTTTTCGATGCCAACCTAACCAGAGTTACGGGAGCGGCACAATTCAGAAAAAGCGCTCAGCTCGCCGAGAAAATGCGATTTAAGCAATACAATTAAAAATGCTTATAAAACATAAACCAAACGTTGGAGGTGGTCATTTCTTCATGCGCAGTGATAAACTCGGCACTCTAAAGCACCCGAGAGCGTTTTTTTCGATGCCAACCTAACCAGAGTGACGGGAGCGGCACAATTCAGAAAAAGCGCTCAGCTCGCCGAGAAAATGCGATTTAAGCAATAAAATTAAAAATGCTTATAAAACATAAACCAAACGTTGGAGGTGGTCATTTCTTCATGCGCAGTGATAAACTCGGCACTCTAAAGCACCCGAGAGCGTTTTTTTCGATGCCAACCTAACCAGAGTGACGGGAGCGGCACAATTCAGAAAAAGTGCTCAGCTCGCCGAGAAAATGCGATTTAAGCAATAAAATTAAAAATGCTTATAAAACATAAACCAAACGTTGGAGGTGGTCATTTCTCCATGCGCAGTGAATAACTCGGCACTCTAAAGCACCCGAGAGCGTTTTTTTCGATGCCAACCTAACCAGAGTGACGGGAGCGGCACAATTCAGAAAAAGTGCTCAGCTCGCCGAGAAAATGCGATTTAAGCAATAAAATTAAAAATGCTTATAAAACATAAACCAAACGTTGGAGGTGGTCATTTCTTAATGCGCAGTAATAAACTCGGCACTCTAAAGCACCCGTGAGCGTTTTTTTCGATGCCAACCTAACCAGAGTGACGGGAGCGGCACAATTCAGAAAAAGTGCTCAGCTCGCCGAGAAAATGCGATTTAAGCAATAAAATTAAAAATGCTTATAAAACATAAACCAAACGTTGGAGGTGGTCATTTCTTAATGCGCAGTAATAAACTCGGCACTCTAAAGCACCCGAGAGCGTTTTTTTCGATGCCAACCTAACCAGAGTGACGGGAGCGGCACAATTCAGAAAAAGCGCTCAGCTCGCCGAGAAAATGCGATTTAAGCAATAAAATTAAAAATGCTTATAAAACATAAACCAAACGTTGGAGGTGGTCATTTCTTCATGCGCAGTGATAAACTCGGCACTCTAAAGCACCCGTGAGCGTTTTTTTCGATGCCAACCTAACCAGAGTGACGGGAGCGGCACAATTCAGAAAAAGTGCTCAGCTCGCCGAGAAAATGCGATTTAAGCAATAAAATTAAAAATGCTTATAAAACATAAACCAAACGTTGGAGGTGGTCATTTCTTCATGCGCAGTGATAAACTCGGCACTCTAAAGCACCCGAGAGCGTTTTTTTCGATGCCAACCTAACCAGAGTGACGGGAGCGGCACAATTCAGAAAAAGTGCTCAGCTCGCCGAGAAAATGCGATTTAAGCAATAAAATTAAAAATGCTTATTAAACATAAACCAAACGTTGGAGGTGGTCATTTCTTCATGCGCAGTGAATAACTCGGCACTCTAAAGCACCCGATAGCGTTTTTTTCGATGCCAACCTAACCAGAGTGACGGGAGCGGCACAATTCAGAAAAAGTGCTCAGCTCGCCGAGAAAATGCGATTTAAGCAATAAAATTAAAAATGCTTATAAAACATAAACCAAACGTTGGAGGTGGTCATTTCTTAATGCGCAGTAATAAACTCGGCACTCTAAAGCACCCGAGAGCGTTTTTTTCGATGCCAACCTAACCAGAGTGACGGGAGCGGCACAATTCAGAAAAAGTGCTCAGCTCGCCGAGAAAATGCGATTTAAGCAATAAAATTAAAAATGCTTATAAAACATAAACCAAACGTTGGAGGTGGTCATTTGTTAATGCGCAGTAATAAACTCGGCACTCTAAAGCACCCGAGAGCGTTTTTTTCGATGCCAACCTAACCAGAGTGACGGGAGCGGCACAATTCAGAAAAAGCGCTCAGCTCGCCGAGAAAATGCGATTTAAGCAATAAAATTAAAAATGCTTATAAAACATAAACCAAACGTTGGAGGTGGTCATTTCTTCGTGCGCAGTGAATAACTCGGCACTCTAAAGCACCCGAGAGCGTTTTTTTCGATGCCAACCTAACCAGAGTGACGGGAGCGGCACAATTCAGAAAAAGTGCTCAGCTCGCCGAGAAAATGCGATTTAAGCAATAAAATTAAAAATGCTTATAAAACATAAACCAAACGTTGGAGGTGGTCATTTCTTAATGCGCAGTAATAAACTCGGCACTCTAAAGCACCCGAGAGCGTTTTTTTCGATGCCAACCTAACCAGAGTGACGGGAGCGGCACAATTCAGAAAAAGCGCTCAGCTCGCCGAGAAAATGCGATTTAAGCAATAAAATTAAAAATGCTTATAAAACATAAACCAAACGTTGGAGGTGGTCATTTCTTAATGCGCAGTAATAAACTCAGCACTCTAAAGCACCCGAGAGCGTTTTTTTCGATGCCAACCTAACCAGAGTGACGGGAGCGGCACAATTCAGAAAAAGCGCTCAGCTCGCCGAGAAAATGCGATTTAAGCAATAAAATTAAAAATGCTTATAAAACATAAACCAAACGTTGGAGGTGGTCATTTCTTCATGCGCAGTGAATAACTCGGCACTCTAAAGCACCCGAGAGCGTTTTTTTCGATGCCAAGTGACGGGAGCGGCACAATTCAGAAAAAGTGCTCAGCTCGCCGAGAAAATGCGATTTAAGCTATAAAATTAAAAATGCTTATAAAACATAAACCAAACGTTGGAGGTGGTCATTTCTTAATGCGCAGTAATAAACTCGGCACTCTAAAGCACCCGAGAGCGTTTTTTTCGATGCCAACCTAACCAGAGTGACGGGAGCGGCACAATTCAGAAAAAGTGCTCAGCTCGCCGAGAAAATGCGATTTAAGCAATAAAATTAAAAATGCTTATAAAACATAAACCAAACGTTGGAGGTGGTCATTTCTTAATGCGCAGTAATAAACTCGGCACTCTAAAGCACCCGAGAGCGTTTTTTTCGATGCCAACCTAACCAGAGTGACGGGAGCGGCACAATTCAGAAAAAGTGCTCAGCTCGCCGAGAAAATGCGATTTAAGCAATAAAATTAAAAATGCTTATTAAACATAAACCAAACGTTGGAGGTGGTCATTTCTTCATGCGCAGTGAATAACTCGGCACTCTAAAGCACCCGAGAGCGTTTTTTTCGATGCCAACCTAACCAGAGTGACGGGAGCGGCACAATTCAGAAAAAGCGCTCAGCTCGCCGAGAAAATGCGAATTAAGCAATAAAATTAAAAATGCTTATAAAACATAAACCAAACGTTGGAGGTGGTCATTTCTTCATGCGCAGTGATAAACTCGGCACTCTAAAGCACCCGAGAGCGTTTTTTTCGATGCCAACCTAACCAGAGTGACGGGAGCGGCACAATTCAGAAAAAGTGCTCAGCTCGCCGAGAAAATGCGATTCAAGCAATAAAATTAAAAATGCTTATTAAACATAAACCAAACGTTGGAGGTGGTCATTTCTTCATGCGCAGTGATAAAGTCGGCACTCTAAAGCACCCGAGAGCGTTTTTTTCGATGCCAACCTAACCAGAGTGACGGGAGCGGCACAATTCAGAAAAAGCGCTCAGCTCGCCGAGAAAATGCGATTTAAGCAATAAAATTAAAAATGCTTATAAAACATAAACCAAACGTTGGAGGTGGTCATTTCTTCATGCGCAGTGATAAACTCGGCACTCTAAAGCACCCGAGAGCGTTTTTTTCGATGCCAACCTAACCAGAGTGACGGGAGCGGCACAATTCAGAAAAAGTGCTCAGCTCGCCGAGAAAATGCGATTCAAGCAATAAAATTAAAAATGCTTATTAAACATAAACCAAACGTTGGAGGTGGTCATTTCTTCATGCGCAGTGAATAACTCGGCACTCTAAAGCACCCGAGAGCGTTTTTTTCGATGCCAACCTAACCAGAGTGACGGGAGCGGCACAATTCAGAAAAAGTGCTCAGCTCGCCGAGAAAATGCGATTCAAGCAATAAAATTAAAAATGCTTATAAAACATAAACCAAACGTTGGAGGTGGTCATTTCTTCATGCGCAGTGATAAACTCGGCACTCTAAAGCACCCGAGAGCGTTTTTTTCGATGCCAACCTAACCAGAGTGACGGGAGCGGCACAATTCAGAAAAAGTGCTCAGCTCGCCGAGAAAATGCGATTTAAGCAATACAATTAAAAATGCTTATAAAACATAAACCAAACGTTGGAGGTGGTCATTTCTTCATGCGCAGTGATAAACTCGGCACTCTAAAGCACCCGAGAGCGTTTTTTTCGATGCCAACCTAACCAGAGTGATGGGAGCGGCACAATTCAGAAAAAGTGCTCAGCTCGCCGAGAAAATGCGATTTAAGCAATAAAATTAAAAATGCTTATAAAACATAAACCAAACGTTGGAGGTGGTCATTTCTTAATGCGCAGTAATAAACTCGGCACTCTAAAGCACCCGAGAGCGTTTTTTTCGATGCCAACCTAACCAGAGTGACGGGAGCGGCACAATTCAGAAAAAGTGCTCAGCTCGCCGAGAAAATGCGATTTAAGCAATAAAATTAAAAATGCTTATAAAACATAAACCAAACGTTGGAGGTGGTCATTTCTTAATGCGCAGTAATAAACTCGGCACTCTAGAGCACCCGAGAGCGTTTTTTTCGATGCCAACCTAACCAGAGTGACGGGAGCGGCACAATTCAGAAAAAGTGCTCAGCTCGCCGAGAAAATGCGATTTAAGCAATAAAATTAAAAATGCTTATAAAACATAAACCAAACGTTGGAAGTGGTCATTTCTTCATGCGCAGTGATAAACTCGGCACTCTAAAGCACCCGAGAGCGTTTTTTTCGATGCCAACCTAACCAGAGTTACGGGAGCGGCACAATTCAGAAAAAGTGCTCAGCTCGCCGAGAAAATGCGATTTAAGCAATAAAATTAAAAATGCTTATTAAACATAAACCAAACGTTGGAGGTGGTCATTTCTTCATGCGCAGTGAATAACTCGGCACTCTAAAGCACCCGAGAGCGTTTTTTTCGATGCCAACCTAACCAGAGTGACGGGAGCGGCACAATTCAGAAAAAGCGCTCAGCTCGCCGAGAAAATGCGATTTAAGCAATAAAATTAAAAATGCCATTTTTAATTTTATTGCTTAAATCGCATTTTCTCGGCGAGCTGAGCACTTTTTCTGAATTGTGCCGCTCCCGTCACTCTGGTTAGGTTGGCATCGAAAAAAACGCTTTCGGGTGCTTTAGAGTGCCGAGTTATTCACTGCGCATGAAGAAATGACCACCTCCAACGTTTGGTTTATGTTTAATAAGCATTTTTTAATTTATTGCTTGAATCGCATTTTCTCGGCGAGCTGAGCACTTTTTCTGAATTGTGCCGCTCCCGTCACTCTGGTTAGGTTGGCATCGAAAAAAACGCTCTCGGGTGCTTTAGAGTGCCGAGTTTATCACTGCGCATGAAGAAATGACCACCTCCAACGTTTGGTTTATGTTTTATAAGCATTTTTAATTTTATTGCTTAAATCGCATTTTCTCGGCGAGCTGAGCACTTTTTCTGAATTGTGCCGCTCCCGTCACTCTGGTTAGGTTGGCATCGAAAAAAACGCTCTCGGGTGCTTTAGAGTGCCGAGTTTATCACTGCGCATGAAGAAATGACCACCTCCAACGTTTGGTTTATGTTTTATAAGCATTTTTAATTTTATTGCTTAAATCGCATTTTCTCGGCGAGCTGAGCACTTTTTCTGAATTGTGCCGCTCCCGTCACTCTGGTTAGGTTGGCATCGAAAAAAACGCTCTCGGGTGCTTAAGAGTGCCGAGTTTATTACTGCGCATTAAGAAATGACCACCTCCAACGTTTGGTTTATGTTTTATAAGCATTTTTTAATTTATTGCTTGAATCGCATTTTCTCGGCGAGCTGAGCACTTTTTCTGAATTGTGCCGCTCCCGTCACTCTGGTTAGGTTGGCATCGAAAAAAACGCTTTCGGGTGCTTTAGAGTGCCGAGTTATTCACTGCGCATGAAGAAATGACCACCTCCAACGTTTGGTTTATGTTTAATAAGCATTTTTTAATTTATTGCTTGAATCGCATTTTCTCGGCGAGCTGAGCACTTTTTCTGAATTGTGCCGCTCCCGTCACTCTGGTTAGGTTGGCATCGAAAAAAACGCTCTCGGGTGCTTTAGAGTGCCGAGTTTATCACTGCGCATGAAGAAATGACCACCTCCAACGTTTGGTTTATGTTTTATAAGCATTTTTAATTTTATTGCTTAAATCGCATTTTCTCGGCGAGCTGAGCACTTTTTCTGAATTGTGCCGCTCCCGTCACTCTGGTTAGGTTGGCATCGAAAAAAACGCTCTCGGGTGCTTTAGAGTGCCGAGTTTATCACTGCGCATGAAGAAATGACCACCTCCAACGTTTGGTTTATGTTTTATAAGCATTTTTAATTTTATTGCTTAAATCGCATTTTCTCGGCGAGCTGAGCACTTTTTCTGAATTGTGCCGCTCCCGTCACTCTGGTTAGGTTGGCATCGAAAAAAACGCTCTCGGGTGCTTTAGAGTGCCAAGTTTATTACTGCGCATTAAGAAATGACCACCTCCAACGTTTGGTTTATGTTTTATAAGCATTTTTAATTTTATTGCTTAAATCGCATTTTCTCGGCGAGCTGAGCGCTTTTTCTGAATTGTGCCGCTCCCGTCACTCTGGTTAGGTTGGCATCGAAAAAAACGCTCTCGGGTGCTATAGAGTGCCGAGTTATTCACTGCGCATGAAGAAATGACCACCTCCAACGTTTGGTTTATGTTTTATAAGCATTTTTAATTTTATTGCTTAAATCGCATTTTCTCGGCGAGCTGAGCGCTTTTTCTGAATTGTGCCGCTCCCGTCACTCTGGTTAGGTTGGCATCGAAAAAAACGCTCTCGGGTGCTTTAGAGTGCCGAGTTTATCACTGCGCATGAAGAAATGACCACCTCCAACGTTTGGTTTATGTTTTATAAGCATTTTTAATTTTATTGCTTAAATCGCATTTTCTCGGCGAGCTGAGCGCTTTTTCTGAATTGTGCCGCTCCCGTAACTCTGGTTAGGTTGGCATCGAAAAAAACGCTCTCGGGTGCTTTAGAGTGCCGAGTTTATCACTGCGCATGAATAAATGACCACTTCCAACGTTTGGTTTATGTTTTATAAGCATTTTTAATTTTATTGCTTAAATCGCATTTTCTCGGCGAGCTGAGCACTTTTTCTGAATTGTGCCGCTCCCGTCACTCTGGTTAGGTTGGCATCGAAAAAAACGCTCTCGAGTGCTCTAGAGTGCCGAGTTTATTACTGCGCATTAAGAAATGACCACCTCCAACGTTTGGTTTATGTTTTATAAGCATTTTTAATTTTATTGCTTAAATCGCATTTTCTCGGCGAGCTGAGCACTTTTTCTGAATTGTGCCGCTCCCGTCACTCTGGTTAGGTTGGCATCGAAAAAAACGCTCTCGGGTGCTTTAGAGTGCCGAGTTTATTACTGCGCATTAAGAAATGACCACCTCCAACGTTTGGTTTATGTTTTATAAGCATTTTTAATTTTATTGCTTAAATCGCATTTTCTCGGCGAGCTGAGCACTTTTTCTGAATTGTGCCGCTCCCGTCACTCTGGTTAGGTTGGCATCGAAAAAAACGCTCTCGGGTGCTTTAGAGTGCCGAGTTATTCACTGCGCATGAAGAAATGACCACCTCCAACGTTTGGTTTATGTTTTATAAGCATTTTTAATTTTATTGCTTAAATCGCATTTTCTCGGCGAGCTGAGCACTTTTTCTGAATTGTGCCGCTCCCGTCACTCTGGTTAGGTTGGCATCGAAAAAAACGCTCTCGGGTGCTTTAGAGTGCCGAGTTTATCACTGCGCATGAAGAAATGACCACCTCCAACGTTTGGTTTATGTTTTATAAGCATTTTTAATTTTATTGCTTAAATCGCATTTTCTCGGCGAGCTGAGCGCTTTTTCTGAATTGTGCCGCTCCCGTCACTCTGGTTAGGTTGGAATCGAAAAAAACGCTCTCGGGTGCTTTAGAGTGCCGAGTTATTCACTGCGCATGAAGAAATGACCACCTCCAATGTTTGGTTTATGTTTAATAAGCATTTTTAATTTTATTGCTTAAATCGCATTTTCTCGGCGAGCTGAGCGCTTTTTCTGAATTGTGCCGCTCCCGTCACTCTGGTTAGGTTGGCATCGAAAAAAACGCTCTCGGGTGCTTTAGAGTGCCGAGTTATTCACTGCGCATGAAGAAATGACCACCTCCAACGTTTGGTTTATGTTTAATAAGCATTTTTAATTTTATTGCTTAAATCGCATTTTCTCGGCGAGCTGAGCACTTTTTCTGAATTGTGCCGCTCCCGTCACTCTGGTTAGGTTGGCATCGAAAAAAACGCTCTCGGGTGCTTAAGAGTGCCGAGTTTATTACTGCGCATTAAGAAATGACCACCTCCAACGTTTGGTTTATGTTTTATAAGCATTTTTAATTTTATTGCTTAAATCGCATTTTCTCGGCGAGCTGAGCACTTTTTCTGAATTGTGCCGCTCCCGTCACTCTGGTTAGGTTGGCATCGAAAAAAACGCTCTCGGGTGCTTTAGAGTGCCGAGTTTATTACTGCGCATTAAGAAATGACCACCTCCAACGTTTGGTTTATGTTTTATAAGCATTTTTAATTTTATTGCTTAAATCGCATTTTCTCGGCGAGCTGAGCACTTTTTCTGAATTGTGCCGCTCCCGTCACTCTGGTTAGGTTGGCATCGAAAAAAACGCTCTCGGGTGCTTTAGAGTGCCGAGTTTATTACTGCGCATTAAGAAATGACCACCTCCAACGTTTGGTTTATGTTTTATAAGCATTTTTAATTTTATTGCTTAAATCGCATTTTCTCGGCGAGCTGAGCACTTTTTCTGAATTGTGCCGCTCCCGTCACTTGGCATCGAAAAAAACGCTCTCGGGTGCTTTAGAGTGCCGAGTTATTCACTGCGCATGAAGAAATGACCACCTCCAACGTTTGGTTTATGTTTTATAAGCATTTTTAATTTTATTGCTTAAATCGCATTTTCTCGGCGAGCTGAGCGCTTTTTCTGAATTGTGCCGCTCCCGTCACTCTGGTTAGGTTGGCATCGAAAAAAACGCTCTCGGGTGCTTTAGAGTGCCGAGTTATTCACTGCGCATGAAGAAATGACCACCTCCAACGTTTGGTTTATGTTTAATAAGCATTTTTAATTTTATTGCTTAAATCGCATTTTCTCGGCGAGCTGAGCACTTTTTCTGAATTGTGCCGCTCCCGTCACTCTGGTTAGGTTGGCATCGAAAAAAACGCTCTCGAGTGCTCTAGAGTGCCGAGTTTATTACTGCGCATTAAGAAATGACCACCTCCAACGTTTGGTTTATGTTTTATAAGCATTTTTAATTTTATTGCTTAAATCGCATTTTCTCGGCGAGCTGAGCACTTTTTCTGAATTGTGCCGCGCATGAAGAAATGACCACCTCCAACGTTTGGTTTATGTTTAATAAGCATTTTTAATTTTATTGCTTAAATCGCATTTTCTCGGCGAGCTGAGCACTTTTTCTGAATTGTGCCGCTCCCGTCACTCTGGTTAGGTTGGCATCGAAAAAAACGCTCTCGGGTGCTTTAGAGTGCCGAGTTTATCACTGCGCATGAAGAAATGACCACCTCCAACGTTTGGTTTATGTTTTATAAGCATTTTTAATTTTATTGCTTAAATCGCATTTTCTCGGCGAGCTGAGCACTTTTTCTGAATTGTGCCGCTCCCGTCACTCTGGTTAGGTTGGCATCGAAAAAAACGCTCACGGGTGCTTTAGAGTGCCGAGTTTATCACTGCGCATGAAGAAATGAGTGACGGGAGCGGCACAATTCAGAAAAAGTGCTCAGCTCGCCGAGAAAATGCGATTTAAGCAATAAAATTAAAAATGCTTATAAAACATAAACCAAACGTTGGAGGTGGTCATTTCTTCATGCGCAGTGAATAACTCGGCACTCTAAAGCACCCGAGAGCGTTTTTTTCGATGCCAACCTAACCAGAGTGACGGGAGCGGCACAATTCAGAAAAAGTGCTCAGCTCGCCGAGAAAATGCGATTTAAGCAATAAAATTAAAAATGCTTATAAAACATAAACCAAACGTTGGAGGTGGTCATTTCTTAATGCGCAGTAATAAACTCGGCACTCTAAAGCACCCGAGAGCGTTTTTTTCGATGCCAACCTAACCAGAGTGACGGGAGCGGCACAATTCAGAAAAAGTGCTCAGCTCGCCGAGAAAATGCGATTTAAGCAATAAAATTAAAAATGCTTATAAAACATAAACCAAACGTTGGAGGTGGTCATTTCTTAATGCGCAGTAATAAACTCGGCACTCTAGAGCACTCGAGAGCGTTTTTTTCGATGCCAACCTAACCAGAGTGACGGGAGCGGCACAATTCAGAAAAAGTGCTCAGCTCGCCGAGAAAATGCGATTTAAGCAATAAAATTAAAAATGCTTATAAAACATAAACCAAACGTTGGAAGTGGTCATTTATTCATGCGCAGTGATAAACTCGGCACTCTAAAGCACCCGAGAGCGTTTTTTTCGATGCCAACCTAACCAGAGTTACGGGAGCGGCACAATTCAGAAAAAGCGCTCAGCTCGCCGAGAAAATGCGATTTAAGCAATAAAATTAAAAATGCTTATAAAACATAAACCAAACGTTGGAGGTGGTCATTTCTTCATGCGCAGTGATAAACTCGGCACTCTAAAGCACCCGAGAGCGTTTTTTTCGATGCCAACCTAACCAGAGTGACGGGAGCGGCACAATTCAGAAAAAGCGCTCAGCTCGCCGAGAAAATGCGATTTAAGCAATAAAATTAAAAATGCTTATAAAACATAAACCAAACGTTGGAGGTGGTCATTTCTTCATGCGCAGTGAATAACTCGGCACTCTATAGCACCCGAGAGCGTTTTTTTCGATGCCAACCTAACCAGAGTGACGGGAGCGGCACAATTCAGAAAAAGCGCTCAGCTCGCCGAGAAAATGCGATTTAAGCAATAAAATTAAAAATGCTTATAAAACATAAACCAAACGTTGGAGGTGGTCATTTCTTAATGCGCAGTAATAAACTTGGCACTCTAAAGCACCCGAGAGCGTTTTTTTCGATGCCAACCTAACCAGAGTGACGGGAGCGGCACAATTCAGAAAAAGTGCTCAGCTCGCCGAGAAAATGCGATTTAAGCAATAAAATTAAAAATGCTTATAAAACATAAACCAAACGTTGGAGGTGGTCATTTCTTCATGCGCAGTGATAAACTCGGCACTCTAAAGCACCCGAGAGCGTTTTTTTCGATGCCAACCTAACCAGAGTGACGGGAGCGGCACAATTCAGAAAAAGTGCTCAGCTCGCCGAGAAAATGCGATTTAAGCAATAAAATTAAAAATGCTTATAAAACATAAACCAAACGTTGGAGGTGGTCATTTCTTCATGCGCAGTGATAAACTCGGCACTCTAAAGCACCCGAGAGCGTTTTTTTCGATGCCAACCTAACCAGAGTGACGGGAGCGGCACAATTCAGAAAAAGTGCTCAGCTCGCCGAGAAAATGCGATTCAAGCAATAAATTAAAAAATGCTTATTAAACATAAACCAAACGTTGGAGGTGGTCATTTCTTCATGCGCAGTGAATAACTCGGCACTCTAAAGCACCCGAAAGCGTTTTTTTCGATGCCAACCTAACCAGAGTGACGGGAGCGGCACAATTCAGAAAAAGTGCTCAGCTCGCCGAGAAAATGCGATTCAAGCAATAAATTAAAAAATGCTTATAAAACATAAACCAAACGTTGGAGGTGGTCATTTCTTAATGCGCAGTAATAAACTCGGCACTCTTAAGCACCCGAGAGCGTTTTTTTCGATGCCAACCTAACCAGAGTGACGGGAGCGGCACAATTCAGAAAAAGTGCTCAGCTCGCCGAGAAAATGCGATTTAAGCAATAAAATTAAAAATGCTTATAAAACATAAACCAAACGTTGGAGGTGGTCATTTCTTCATGCGCAGTGATAAACTCGGCACTCTAAAGCACCCGAGAGCGTTTTTTTCGATGCCAACCTAACCAGAGTGACGGGAGCGGCACAATTCAGAAAAAGTGCTCAGCTCGCCGAGAAAATGCGATTTAAGCAATAAAATTAAAAATGCTTATAAAACATAAACCAAACGTTGGAGGTGGTCATTTCTTCATGCGCAGTGATAAACTCGGCACTCTAAAGCACCCGAGAGCGTTTTTTTCGATGCCAACCTAACCAGAGTGACGGGAGCGGCACAATTCAGAAAAAGTGCTCAGCTCGCCGAGAAAATGCGATTCAAGCAATAAATTAAAAAATGCTTATTAAACATAAACCAAACGTTGGAGGTGGTCATTTCTTCATGCGCAGTGAATAACTCGGCACTCTAAAGCACCCGAAAGCGTTTTTTTCGATGCCAACCTAACCAGAGTGACGGGAGCGGCACAATTCAGAAAAAGTGCTCAGCTCGCCGAGAAAATGCGATTTAAGCAATAAAATTAAAAATGGCATTTTTAATTTTATTGCTTAAATCGCATTTTCTCGGCGAGCTGAGCGCTTTTTCTGAATTGTGCCGCTCCCGTCACTCTGGTTAGGTTGGCATCGAAAAAAACGCTCTCGGGTGCTTTAGAGTGCCGAGTTATTCACTGCGCATGAAGAAATGACCACCTCCAACGTTTGGTTTATGTTTAATAAGCATTTTTAATTTTATTGCTTAAATCGCATTTTCTCGGCGAGCTGAGCACTTTTTCTGAATTGTGCCGCTCCCGTAACTCTGGTTAGGTTGGCATCGAAAAAAACGCTCTCGGGTGCTTTAGAGTGCCGAGTTTATCACTGCGCATGAAGAAATGACCACTTCCAACGTTTGGTTTATGTTTTATAAGCATTTTTAATTTTATTGCTTAAATCGCATTTTCTCGGCGAGCTGAGCACTTTTTCTGAATTGTGCCGCTCCCGTCACTCTGGTTAGGTTGGCATCGAAAAAAACGCTCTCGGGTGCTCTAGAGTGCCGAGTTTATTACTGCGCATTAAGAAATGACCACCTCCAACGTTTGGTTTATGTTTTATAAGCATTTTTAATTTTATTGCTTAAATCGCATTTTCTCGGCGAGCTGAGCACTTTTTCTGAATTGTGCCGCTCCCGTCACTCTGGTTAGGTTGGCATCGAAAAAAACGCTCTCGGGTGCTTTAGAGTGCCGAGTTTATTACTGCGCATTAAGAAATGACCACCTCCAACGTTTGGTTTATGTTTTATAAGCATTTTTAATTTTATTGCTTAAATCGCATTTTCTCGGCGAGCTGAGCACTTTTTCTGAATTGTGCCGCTCCCATCACTCTGGTTAGGTTGGCATCGAAAAAAACGCTCTCGGGTGCTTTAGAGTGCCGAGTTTATCACTGCGCATGAAGAAATGACCACCTCCAACGTTTGGTTTATGTTTTATAAGCATTTTTAATTGTATTGCTTAAATCGCATTTTCTCGGCGAGCTGAGCACTTTTTCTGAATTGTGCCGCTCCCGTCACTCTGGTTAGGTTGGCATCGAAAAAAACGCTCTCGGGTGCTTTAGAGTGCCGAGTTTATCACTGCGCATGAAGAAATGACCACCTCCAACGTTTGGTTTATGTTTTATAAGCATTTTTAATTTTATTGCTTGAATCGCATTTTCTCGGCGAGCTGAGCACTTTTTCTGAATTGTGCCGCTCCCGTCACTCTGGTTAGGTTGGCATCGAAAAAAACGCTCTCGGGTGCTTTAGAGTGCCGAGTTATTCACTGCGCATGAAGAAATGACCACCTCCAACGTTTGGTTTATGTTTAATAAGCATTTTTAATTTTATTGCTTGAATCGCATTTTCTCGGCGAGCTGAGCACTTTTTCTGAATTGTGCCGCTCCCGTCACTCTGGTTAGGTTGGCATCGAAAAAAACGCTCTCGGGTGCTTTAGAGTGCCGAGTTTATCACTGCGCATGAAGAAATGACCACCTCCAACGTTTGGTTTATGTTTTATAAGCATTTTTAATTTTATTGCTTAAATCGCATTTTCTCGGCGAGCTGAGCGCTTTTTCTGAATTGTGCCGCTCCCGTCACTCTGGTTAGGTTGGCATCGAAAAAAACGCTCTCGGGTGCTTTAGAGTGCCGACTTTATCACTGCGCATGAAGAAATGACCACCTCCAACGTTTGGTTTATGTTTAATAAGCATTTTTAATTTTATTGCTTGAATCGCATTTTCTCGGCGAGCTGAGCACTTTTTCTGAATTGTGCCGCTCCCGTCACTCTGGTTAGGTTGGCATCGAAAAAAACGCTCTCGGGTGCTTTAGAGTGCCGAGTTTATCACTGCGCATGAAGAAATGACCACCTCCAACGTTTGGTTTATGTTTTATAAGCATTTTTAATTTTATTGCTTAATTCGCATTTTCTCGGCGAGCTGAGCGCTTTTTCTGAATTGTGCCGCTCCCGTCACTCTGGTTAGGTTGGCATCGAAAAAAACGCTCTCGGGTGCTTTAGAGTGCCGAGTTATTCACTGCGCATGAAGAAATGACCACCTCCAACGTTTGGTTTATGTTTAATAAGCATTTTTAATTTTATTGCTTAAATCGCATTTTCTCGGCGAGCTGAGCACTTTTTCTGAATTGTGCCGCTCCCGTCACTCTGGTTAGGTTGGCATCGAAAAAAACGCTCTCGGGTGCTTTAGAGTGCCGAGTTTATTACTGCGCATTAAGAAATGACCACCTCCAACGTTTGGTTTATGTTTTATAAGCATTTTTAATTTTATTGCTTAAATCGCATTTTCTCGGCGAGCTGAGCACTTTTTCTGAATTGTGCCGCTCCCGTCACTCTGGTTAGGTTGGCATCGAAAAAAACGCTCTCGGGTGCTTTAGAGTGCCGAGTTTATTACTGCGCATTAAGAAATGACCACCTCCAACGTTTGGTTTATGTTTTATAAGCATTTTTAATTTTATAGCTTAAATCGCATTTTCTCGGCGAGCTGAGCACTTTTTCTGAATTGTGCCGCTCCCGTCACTTGGCATCGAAAAAAACGCTCTCGGGTGCTTTAGAGTGCCGAGTTATTCACTGCGCATGAAGAAATGACCACCTCCAACGTTTGGTTTATGTTTTATAAGCATTTTTAATTTTATTGCTTAAATCGCATTTTCTCGGCGAGCTGAGCGCTTTTTCTGAATTGTGCCGCTCCCGTCACTCTGGTTAGGTTGGCATCGAAAAAAACGCTCTCGGGTGCTTTAGAGTGCTGAGTTTATTACTGCGCATTAAGAAATGACCACCTCCAACGTTTGGTTTATGTTTTATAAGCATTTTTAATTTTATTGCTTAAATCGCATTTTCTCGGCGAGCTGAGCGCTTTTTCTGAATTGTGCCGCTCCCGTCACTCTGGTTAGGTTGGCATCGAAAAAAACGCTCTCGGGTGCTTTAGAGTGCCGAGTTTATTACTGCGCATTAAGAAATGACCACCTCCAACGTTTGGTTTATGTTTTATAAGCATTTTTAATTTTATTGCTTAAATCGCATTTTCTCGGCGAGCTGAGCACTTTTTCTGAATTGTGCCGCTCCCGTCACTCTGGTTAGGTTGGCATCGAAAAAAACGCTCTCGGGTGCTTTAGAGTGCCGAGTTATTCACTGCGCACGAAGAAATGACCACCTCCAACGTTTGGTTTATGTTTTATAAGCATTTTTAATTTTATTGCTTAAATCGCATTTTCTCGGCGAGCTGAGCGCTTTTTCTGAATTGTGCCGCTCCCGTCACTCTGGTTAGGTTGGCATCGAAAAAAACGCTCTCGGGTGCTTTAGAGTGCCGAGTTTATTACTGCGCATTAACAAATGACCACCTCCAACGTTTGGTTTATGTTTTATAAGCATTTTTAATTTTATTGCTTAAATCGCATTTTCTCGGCGAGCTGAGCACTTTTTCTGAATTGTGCCGCTCCCGTCACTCTGGTTAGGTTGGCATCGAAAAAAACGCTCTCGGGTGCTTTAGAGTGCCGAGTTTATTACTGCGCATTAAGAAATGACCACCTCCAACGTTTGGTTTATGTTTTATAAGCATTTTTAATTTTATTGCTTAAATCGCATTTTCTCGGCGAGCTGAGCACTTTTTCTGAATTGTGCCGCTCCCGTCACTCTGGTTAGGTTGGCATCGAAAAAAACGCTATCGGGTGCTTTAGAGTGCCGAGTTATTCACTGCGCATGAAGAAATGACCACCTCCAACGTTTGGTTTATGTTTAATAAGCATTTTTAATTTTATTGCTTAAATCGCATTTTCTCGGCGAGCTGAGCACTTTTTCTGAATTGTGCCGCTCCCGTCACTCTGGTTAGGTTGGCATCGAAAAAAACGCTCTCGGGTGCTTTAGAGTGCCGAGTTTATCACTGCGCATGAAGAAATGACCACCTCCAACGTTTGGTTTATGTTTTATAAGCATTTTTAATTTTATTGCTTAAATCGCATTTTCTCGGCGAGCTGAGCACTTTTTCTGAATTGTGCCGCTCCCGTCACTCTGGTTAGGTTGGCATCGAAAAAAACGCTCACGGGTGCTTTAGAGTGCCGAGTTTATCACTGCGCATGAAGAAATGACCACCTCCAACGTTTGGTTTATGTTTTATAAGCATTTTTAATTTTATTGCTTAAATCGCATTTTCTCGGCGAGCTGAGCGCTTTTTCTGAATTGTGCCGCTCCCGTCACTCTGGTTAGGTTGGCATCGAAAAAAACGCTCTCGGGTGCTTTAGAGTGCCGAGTTTATTACTGCGCATTAAGAAATGACCACCTCCAACGTTTGGTTTATGTTTTATAAGCATTTTTAATTTTATTGCTTAAATCGCATTTTCTCGGCGAGCTGAGCACTTTTTCTGAATTGTGCCGCTCCCGTCACTCTGGTTAGGTTGGCATCGAAAAAAACGCTCACGGGTGCTTTAGAGTGCCGAGTTTATTACTGCGCATTAAGAAATGACCACCTCCAACGTTTGGTTTATGTTTTATAAGCATTTTTAATTTTATTGCTTAAATCGCATTTTCTCGGCGAGCTGAGCACTTTTTCTGAATTGTGCCGCTCCCGTCACTCTGGTTAGGTTGGCATCGAAAAAAACGCTCTCGGGTGCTTTAGAGTGCCGAGTTATTCACTGCGCATGGAGAAATGACCACCTCCAACGTTTGGTTTATGTTTTATAAGCATTTTTAATTTTATTGCTTAAATCGCATTTTCTCGGCGAGCTGAGCACTTTTTCTGAATTGTGCCGCTCCCGTCACTCTGGTTAGGTTGGCATCGAAAAAAACGCTCTCGGGTGCTTTAGAGTGCCGAGTTTATCACTGCGCATGAAGAAATGACCACCTCCAACGTTTGGTTTATGTTTTATAAGCATTTTTAATTTTATTGCTTAAATCGCATTTTCTCGGCGAGCTGAGCGCTTTTTCTGAATTGTGCCGCTCCCGTCACTCTGGTTAGGTTGGCATCGAAAAAAACGCTCTCGGGTGCTTTAGAGTGCCGAGTTTATCACTGCGCATGAAGAAATGACCACCTCCAACGTTTGGTTTATGTTTTATAAGCATTTTTAATTGTATTGCTTAAATCGCATTTTCTCGGCGAGCTGAGCGCTTTTTCTGAATTGTGCCGCTCCCGTAACTCTGGTTAGGTTGGCATCGAAAAAAACGCTCTCGGGTGCTTTAGAGTGCCGAGTTTATCACTGCGCATGAAGAAATGACCACCTCCAACGTTTGGTTTATGTTTTATAAGCATTTTTAATTTTATTGCTTAAATCGCATTTTCTCGGCGAGCTGAGCACTTTTTCTGAATTGTGCAACTCCCGTCACTCTGGTTAGGTTGGCATCGAAAAAAACGCTCTCGGGTGCTTTAGAGTGCCGAGTTTATTACTGCGCATTAAGAAATGACCACCTCCAACGTTTGGTTTATGTTTTATAAGCATTTTTAATTTTATTGCTTAAATCGCATTTTCTCGGCGAGCTGAGCACTTTTTCTGAATTGTGCCGCTCCCGTCACTCTGGTTAGGTTGGCATCGAAAAAAACGCTCTCGGGTGCTTTAGAGTGCCGAGTTTATTACTGCGCATTAAGAAATGACCACCTCCAACGTTTGGTTTATGTTTTATAAGCATTTTTAATTTTATTGCTTAAATCGCATTTTCTCGGCGAGCTGAGCACTTTTTCTGAATTGTGCCGCTCCCGTCACTTGGCATCGAAAAAAACGCTCTCGGGTGCTTTAGAGTGCCGAGTTATTCACTGCGCATGAAGAAATGACCACCTCCAACGTTTGGTTTATGTTTTATAAGCATTTTTAATTTTATTGCTTAAATCGCATTTTCTCGGCGAGCTGAGCGCTTTTTCTGAATTGTGCCGCTCCCGTCACTCTGGTTAGGTTGGCATCGAAAAAAACGCTCTCGGGTGCTTTAGAGTGCCGAGTTATTCACTGCGCATGAAGAAATGACCACCTCCAACGTTTGGTTTATGTTTAATAAGCATTTTTAATTTTATTGCTTAAATCGCATTTTCTCGGCGAGCTGAGCACTTTTTCTGAATTGTGCCGCTCCCGTCACTCTGGTTAGGTTGGCATCGAAAAAAACCCTCTCGGGTGCTTTAGAGTGCCGAGTTTATTACTGTGCATTAGGAAATGACCACCTCCAACGTTTGGTTTATGTTTTATAAGCATTTTTAATTTTATTGCTTAAATCGCATTTTCTCGGCGAGCTGAGCGCTTTTTCTGAATTGTGCCGCTCCCGTCACTCTGGTTAGGTTGGCATCGAAAAAAACGCTCTCGGGTGCTTTAGAGTGCCGAGTTTATTACTGCGCATTGAGAAATGACCACCTCCAACGTTTGGTTTATGTTTTATAAGCATTTTTAATTTTATTGCTTAAATCGCATTTTCTCGGCGAGCTGAGCACTTTTTCTGAATTGTGCCTCTCCCGTCACTCTGGTTAGGTTGGCATCGAAAAAAACGCTCTCGGGTGCTATAGAGTGCCGAGTTTATTACTGCGCATTAAGAAATGACCACCTCCAACGTTTGGTTTATGTTTTATAAGCATTTTTAATTTTATTGCTTAAATCGCATTTTCTCGGCGAGCTGAGCGCTTTTTCTGAATTGTGCCGCTCCCGTCACTCTGGTTAGGTTGGCATCGAAAAAAACGCTCTCGGGTGCTTTAGAGTGCCGAGTTTATCACTGCGCATGAAGAAATGACCACCTCCAACGTTTGGTTTATGTTTTATAAGCATTTTTAATTTTATTGCTTAAATCGCATTTTCTCGGCGAGCTGAGCGCTTTTTCTGAATTGTGCCGCTCCCGTAACTCTGGTTAGGTTGGCATCGAAAAAAACGCTCTCGGGTGCTTTAGAGTGCCGAGTTTATCACTGCGCATGAAGAAATGACCACTTCCAACGTTTGGTTTATGTTTTATAAGCATTTTTAATTTTATTGCTTAAATCGCATTTTCTCGGCGAGCTGAGCACTTTTTCTGAATTGTGCCGCTCCCGTCACTCTGGTTAGGTTGGCATCGAAAAAAACGCTCTCGGGTGCTCTAGAGTGCCGAGTTTATTACTGCGCATTAAGAAATGACCACCTCCAACGTTTGGTTTATGTTTTATAAGCATTTTTAATTTTATTGCTTAAATCGCATTTTCTCGGCGAGCTGAGCACTTTTTCTGAATTGTGCCGCTCCCGTCACTCTGGTTAGGTTGGCATCGAAAAAAACGCCCTCGGGTGCTTTAGAGTGCCGAGTTTATTACTGCGCATTAAGAAATGACCACCTCCAACGTTTGGTTTATGTTTTATAAGCATTTTTAATTTTATTGCTTAAATCGCATTTTCTCGGCGAGCTGAGCACTTTTTCTGAATTGTGCCGCTCCCATCACTCTGGTTAGGTTGGCATCGAAAAAAACGCTCTCGGGTGCTTTAGAGTGCCGAGTTTATCACTGCGCATGAAGAAATGACCACCTCCAACGTTTGGTTTATGTTTTATAAGCATTTTTAATTGTATTGCTTAAATCGCATTTTCTCGGCGAGCTGAGCACTTTTTCTGAATTGTGCCGCTCCCGTCACTCTGGTTAGGTTGGCATCGAAAAAAACGCTCTCGGGTGCTTTAGAGTGCCGAGTTTATCACTGCGCATGAAGAAATGACCACCTCCAACGTTTGGTTTATGTTTTATAAGCATTTTTAATTTTATTGCTTGAATCGCATTTTCTCGGCGAGCTGAGCACTTTTTCTGAATTGTGCCGCTCCCGTCACTCTGGTTAGGTTGGCATCGAAAAAAACGCTCTCGGGTGCTTTAGAGTGCCGAGTTATTCACTGCGCATGAAGAAATGACCACCTCCAACGTTTGGTTTATGTTTAATAAGCATTTTTAATTTTATTGCTTGAATCGCATTTTCTCGGCGAGCTGAGCACTTTTTCTGAATTGTGCCGCTCCCGTCACTCTGGTTAGGTTGGCATCGAAAAAAACGCTCTCGGGTGCTTTAGAGTGCCGAGTTTATCACTGCGCATGAAGAAATGACCACCTCCAACGTTTGGTTTATGTTTTATAAGCATTTTTAATTTTATTGCTTAAATCGCATTTTCTCGGCGAGCTGAGCGCTTTTTCTGAATTGTGCCGCTCCCGTCACTCTGGTTAGGTTGGCATCGAAAAAAACGCTCTCGGGTGCTTTAGAGTGCCGACTTTATCACTGCGCATGAAGAAATGACCACCTCCAACGTTTGGTTTATGTTTTATAAGCATTTTTAATTTTATTGCTTAAATCGCATTTTCTCGGCGAGCTGAGCACTTTTTCTGAATTGTGCCGCTCCCGTCACTCTGGTTAGGTTGGCATCGAAAAAAACGCTCACGGGTGCTTTAGAGTGCCGAGTTTATTACTGCGCATTAAGAAATGACCACCTCCAACGTTTGGTTTATGTTTTATAAGCATTTTTAATTTTATTGCTTAAATCGCATTTTCTCGGCGAGCTGAGCACTTTTTCTGAATTGTGCCGCTCCCGTCACTCTGGTTAGGTTGGCATCGAAAAAAACGCTCTCGGGTGCTTTAGAGTGCCGAGTTATTCACTGCGCATGAAGAAATGACCACCTCCAACGTTTGGTTTATGTTTTATAAGCATTTTTAATTTTATTGCTTAAATCGCATTTTCTCGGCGAGCTGAGCACTTTTTCTGAATTGTGCCGCTCCCGTCACTCTGGTTAGGTTGGCATCGAAAAAAACGCTCTCGGGTGCTTTAGAGTGCCGAGTTTATCACTGCGCATGAAGAAATGACCACCTCCAACGTTTGGTTTATGTTTTATAAGCATTTTTAATTTTATTGCTTAAATCGCATTTTCTCGGCGAGCTGAGCGCTTTTTCTGAATTGTGCCGCTCCCGTCACTCTGGTTAGGTTGGCATCGAAAAAAACGCTCTCGGGTGCTTTAGAGTGCCGAGTTATTCACTGCGCATGAAGAAATGACCACCTCCAATGTTTGGTTTATGTTTAATAAGCATTTTTAATTTTATTGCTTAAATCGCATTTTCTCGGCGAGCTGAGCGCTTTTTCTGAATTGTGCCGCTCCCGTCACTCTGGTTAGGTTGGCATCGAAAAAAACGCTCTCGGGTGCTTTAGAGTGCCGAGTTATTCACTGCGCATGAAGAAATGACCACCCCCAACGTTTGGTTTATGTTTAATAAGCATTTTTAATTTTATTGCTTAAATCGCATTTTCTCGGCGAGCTGAGCACTTTTTCTGAATTGTGCCGCTCCCGTCACTCTGGTTAGGTTGGCATCGAAAAAAACGCTCTCGGGTGCTTTAGAGTGCCGAGTTTATTACTGCGCATTAAGAAATGACCACCTCCAACGTTTGGTTTATGTTTTATAAGCATTTTTAATTTTATTGCTTAAATCGCATTTTCTCGGCGAGCTGAGCACGTTTTCTGAATTGTGCTGCTCCCGTCACTCTGGTTAGGTTGGCATCGAAAAAAACGCTCTCGGGTGCTTTAGAGTGCCGAGTTTATTACTGCGCATTAAGAAATGACCACCTCCAACGTTTGGTTTATGTTTTATAAGCATTTTTAATTTTATTGCTTTAATCGCATTTTCTCGGCGAGCTGAGCACTTTTTCTGAATTGTGCCGCTCCCGTCACTCTGGTTAGGTTGGCATCGAAAAAAACGCTCTCGGGTGCTTTAGAGTGCCGAGTTTATTACTGCGCATTAAGAAATGACCACCTCCAACGTTTGGTTTATGTTTTATAAGCATTTTTAATTTTATTGCTTAAATCGCATTTTCTCGGCGAGCTGAGCACTTTTTCTGAATTGTGCCGCTCCCGTCACTCTGGTTAGGTTGGCATCGAAAAAAACGCTCTCGGGTGCTTTAGAGTGCCGAGTTATTCACTGCGCATGAAGAAATGACCACCTCCAACGTTTGGTTTATGTTTAATAAGCATTTTTAATTTTATTGCTTGAATCGCATTTTCTCGGCGAGCTGAGCACTTTTTCTGAATTGTGCCGCTCCCGTCACTCTGGTTAGGTTGGCATCGAAAAAAACGCTCTCGGGTGCTTTAGAGTGCCGAGTTTATCACTGCGCATGAAGAAATGACCACCTCCAACGTTTGGTTTATGTTTTATAAGCATTTTTAATTTTATTGCTTAAATCGCATTTTCTCGGCGAGCTGAGCACTTTTTCTGAATTGTGCCGCTCCCGTCACTCTGGTTAGGTTGGCATCGAAAAAAACGCTCTCGGGTGCTTTAGAGTGCCGAGTTTATCACTGCGCATGAAGAAATGACCACCTCCAACGTTTGGTTTATGTTTTATAAGCATTTTTAATTTTATTGCTTAAATCGCATTTTCTCGGCGAGCTGAGCGCTTTTTCTGAATTGTGCCGCTCCCGTCACTCTGGTTAGGTTGGCATCGAAAAAAACGCTCTCGGGTGCTTTAGAGTGCCGAGTTTATTACTGCGCATTAAGAAATGACCACCTCCAACGTTTGGTTTATGTTTTATAAGCATTTTTAATTTTATTGCTTAAATCGCATTTTCTCGGCGAGCTGAGCACTTTTTCTGAATTGTGCCGCTCCCGTCACTCTGGTTAGGTTGGCATCGAAAAAAACGCTCTCGGGTGCTTTAGAGTGCCGAGTTTATTACTGCGCATTAAGAAATGACCACCTCCAACGTTTGGTTTATGTTTTATAAGCATTTTTAATTTTATTGCTTAAATCGCATTTTCTCGGCGAGCTGAGCACTTTTTCTGAATTGTGCCGCTCCCGTCACTCTGGTTAGGTTGGCATCGAAAAAAACGCTATCGGGTGCTTTAGAGTGCCGAGTTATTCACTGCGCATGAAGAAATGACCACCTCCAACGTTTGGTTTATGTTTAATAAGCATTTTTAATTTTATTGCTTAAATCGCATTTTCTCGGCGAGCTGAGCACTTTTTCTGAATTGTGCCGCTCCCGTCACTCTGGTTAGGTTGGCATCGAAAAAAACGCTCTCGGGTGCTTTAGAGTGCCGAGTTTATTACTGCGCATTAAGAAATGACCACCTCCAACGTTTGGTTTATGTTTTATAAGCATTTTTAATTTTATTGCTTAAATCGCATTTTCTCGGCGAGCTGAGCACTTTTTCTGAATTGTGCCGCTCCCGTCACTCTGGTTAGGTTGGCATCGAAAAAAACGCTCTCGGGTGCTTTAGAGTGCCGAGTTTATTACTGCGCATTAAGAAATGACCACCTCCAACGTTTGGTTTATGTTTTATAAGCATTTTTAATTTTATTGCTTAATTCGCATTTTCTCGGCGAGCTGAGCGCTTTTTCTGAATTGTGCCGCTCCCGTCACTCTGGTTAGGTTGGCATCGAAAAAAACGCTCTCGGGTGCTTTAGAGTGCCGAGTTATTCACTGCGCATGAAGAAATGACCACCTCCAACGTTTGGTTTATGTTTAATAAGCATTTTTAATTTTATTGCTTAAATCGCATTTTCTCGGCGAGCTGAGCACTTTTTCTGAATTGTGCCGCTCCCGTCACTCTGGTTAGGTTGGCATCGAAAAAAACGCTCTCGGGTGCTTTAGAGTGCCGAGTTTATTACTGCGCATTAAGAAATGACCACCTCCAACGTTTGGTTTATGTTTTATAAGCATTTTTAATTTTATTGCTTAAATCGCATTTTCTCGGCGAGCTGAGCACTTTTTCTGAATTGTGCCGCTCCCGTCACTCTGGTTAGGTTGGCATCGAAAAAAACGCTCTCGGGTGCTTTAGAGTGCCGAGTTTATTACTGCGCATTAAGAAATGACCACCTCCAACGTTTGGTTTATGTTTTATAAGCATTTTTAATTTTATAGCTTAAATCGCATTTTCTCGGCGAGCTGAGCACTTTTTCTGAATTGTGCCGCTCCCGTCACTTGGCATCGAAAAAAACGCTCTCGGGTGCTTTAGAGTGCCGAGTTATTCACTGCGCATGAAGAAATGACCACCTCCAACGTTTGGTTTATGTTTTATAAGCATTTTTAATTTTATTGCTTAAATCGCATTTTCTCGGCGAGCTGAGCGCTTTTTCTGAATTGTGCCGCTCCCGTCACTCTGGTTAGGTTGGCATCGAAAAAAACGCTCTCGGGTGCTTTAGAGTGCTGAGTTTATTACTGCGCATTAAGAAATGACCACCTCCAACGTTTGGTTTATGTTTTATAAGCATTTTTAATTTTATTGCTTAAATCGCATTTTCTCGGCGAGCTGAGCGCTTTTTCTGAATTGTGCCGCTCCCGTAACTCTGGTTAGGTTGGCATCGAAAAAAACGCTCTCGGGTGCTTTAGAGTGCCGAGTTTATCACTGCGCATGAAGAAATGACCACCTCCAACGTTTGGTTTATGTTTTATAAGCATTTTTAATTTTATTGCTTAAATCGCATTTTCTCGGCGAGCTGAGCACTTTTTCTGAATTGTGCCGCTCCCGTCACTCTGGTTAGGTTGGCATCGAAAAAAACGCTCTCGGGTGCTCTAGAGTGCCGAGTTTATTACTGCGCATTAAGAAATGACCACCTCCAACGTTTGGTTTATGTTTTATAAGCATTTTTAATTTTATTGCTTAAATCGCATTTTCTCGGCGAGCTGAGCACTTTTTCTGAATTGTGCCGCTCCCGTCACTCTGGTTAGGTTGGCATCGAAAAAAACGCTCTCGGGTGCTTTAGAGTGCCGAGTTTATTACTGCGCATTGAGAAATGACCACCTCCAACGTTTGGTTTATGTTTTATAAGCATTTTTAATTTTATTGCTTAAATCGCATTTTCTCGGCGAGCTGAGCACTTTTTCTGAATTGTGCCTCTCCCGTCACTCTGGTTAGGTTGGCATCGAAAAAAACGCTCTCGGGTGCTATAGAGTGCCGAGTTTATTACTGCGCATTAAGAAATGACCACCTCCAACGTTTGGTTTATGTTTTATAAGCATTTTTAATTTTATTGCTTAAATCGCATTTTCTCGGCGAGCTGAGCGCTTTTTCTGAATTGTGCCGCTCCCGTCACTCTGGTTAGGTTGGCATCGAAAAAAACGCTCTCGGGTGCTTTAGAGTGCCGAGTTTATCACTGCGCATGAAGAAATGACCACCTCCAACGTTTGGTTTATGTTTTATAAGCATTTTTAATTTTATTGCTTAAATCGCATTTTCTCGGCGAGCTGAGCGCTTTTTCTGAATTGTGCCGCTCCCGTAACTCTGGTTAGGTTGGCATCGAAAAAAACGCTCTCGGGTGCTTTAGAGTGCCGAGTTTATCACTGCGCATGAAGAAATGACCACTTCCAACGTTTGGTTTATGTTTTATAAGCATTTTTAATTTTATTGCTTAAATCGCATTTTCTCGGCGAGCTGAGCACTTTTTCTGAATTGTGCCGCTCCCGTCACTCTGGTTAGGTTGGCATCGAAAAAAACGCTCTCGGGTGCTCTAGAGTGCCGAGTTTATTACTGCGCATTAAGAAATGACCACCTCCAACGTTTGGTTTATGTTTTATAAGCATTTTTAATTTTATTGCTTTAATCGCATTTTCTCGGCGAGCTGAGCACTTTTTCTGAATTGTGCCGCTCCCGTCACTCTGGTTAGGTTGGCATCGAAAAAAACGCTCTCGGGTGCTTTAGAGTGCCGAGTTTATTACTGCGCATTAAGAAATGACCACCTCCAACGTTTGGTTTATGTTTTATAAGCATTTTTAATTTTATTGCTTAAATCGCATTTTCTCGGCGAGCTGAGCACTTTTTCTGAATTGTGCCGCTCCCGTCACTCTGGTTAGGTTGGCATCGAAAAAAACGCTCTCGGGTGCTTTAGAGTGCCGAGTTATTCACTGCGCATGAAGAAATGACCACCTCCAACGTTTGGTTTATGTTTAATAAGCATTTTTAATTTTATTGCTTGAATCGCATTTTCTCGGCGAGCTGAGCACTTTTTCTGAATTGTGCCGCTCCCGTCACTCTGGTTAGGTTGGCATCGAAAAAAACGCTCTCGGGTGCTTTAGAGTGCCGAGTTTATCACTGCGCATGAAGAAATGACCACCTCCAACGTTTGGTTTATGTTTTATAAGCATTTTTAATTTTATTGCTTAAATCGCATTTTCTCGGCGAGCTGAGCACTTTTTCTGAATTGTGCCGCTCCCGTCACTCTGGTTAGGTTGGCATCGAAAAAAACGCTCTCGGGTGCTTTAGAGTGCCGAGTTTATCACTGCGCATGAAGAAATGACCACCTCCAACGTTTGGTTTATGTTTTATAAGCATTTTTAATTTTATTGCTTAAATCGCATTTTCTCGGCGAGCTGAGCGCTTTTTCTGAATTGTGCCGCTCCCGTCACTCTGGTTAGGTTGGCATCGAAAAAAACGCTCTCGGGTGCTTTAGAGTGCCGAGTTTATTACTGCGCATTAAGAAATGACCACCTCCAACGTTTGGTTTATGTTTTATAAGCATTTTTAATTTTATTGCTTAAATCGCATTTTCTCGGCGAGCTGAGCACTTTTTCTGAATTGTGCCGCTCCCGTCACTCTGGTTAGGTTGGCATCGAAAAAAACGCTCTCGGGTGCTTTAGAGTGCCGAGTTTATTACTGCGCATTAAGAAATGACCACCTCCAACGTTTGGTTTATGTTTTATAAGCATTTTTAATTTTATTGCTTAAATCGCATTTTCTCGGCGAGCTGAGCACTTTTTCTGAATTGTGCCGCTCCCGTCACTCTGGTTAGGTTGGCATCGAAAAAAACGCTATCGGGTGCTTTAGAGTGCCGAGTTATTCACTGCGCATGAAGAAATGACCACCTCCAACGTTTGGTTTATGTTTAATAAGCATTTTTAATTTTATTGCTTAAATCGCATTTTCTCGGCGAGCTGAGCACTTTTTCTGAATTGTGCCGCTCCCGTCACTCTGGTTAGGTTGGCATCGAAAAAAACGCTCTCGGGTGCTTTAGAGTGCCGAGTTATTCACTGCGCATGAAGAAATGACCACCTCCAACGTTTGGTTTATGTTTAATAAGCATTTTTAATTTTATTGCTTAAATCGCATTTTCTCGGCGAGCTGAGCACTTTTTCTGAATTGTGCCGCTCCCGTCACTCTGGTTAGGTTGGCATCGAAAAAAACGCTCTCGGGTGCTTTAGAGTGCCGAGTTTATTACTGCGCATTAAGAAATGACCACCTCCAACGTTTGGTTTATGTTTTATAAGCATTTTTAATTTTATTGCTTAAATCGCATTTTCTCGGCGAGCTGAGCACTTTTTCTGAATTGTGCCGCTCCCGTCACTCTGGTTAGGTTGGCATCGAAAAAAACGCTCTCGGGTGCTTTAGAGTGCCGAGTTTATTACTGCGCATTAAGAAATGACCACCTCCAACGTTTGGTTTATGTTTTATAAGCATTTTTAATTTTATAGCTTAAATCGCATTTTCTCGGCGAGCTGAGCACTTTTTCTGAATTGTGCCGCTCCCGTCACTTGGCATCGAAAAAAACGCTCTCGGGTGCTTTAGAGTGCCGAGTTATTCACTGCGCATGAAGAAATGACCACCTCCAACGTTTGGTTTATGTTTTATAAGCATTTTTAATTTTATTGCTTAAATCGCATTTTCTCGGCGAGCTGAGCGCTTTTTCTGAATTGTGCCGCTCCCGTCACTCTGGTTAGGTTGGCATCGAAAAAAACGCTCTCGGGTGCTTTAGAGTGCTGAGTTTATTACTGCGCATTAAGAAATGACCACCTCCAACGTTTGGTTTATGTTTTATAAGCATTTTTAATTTTATTGCTTAAATCGCATTTTCTCGGCGAGCTGAGCGCTTTTTCTGAATTGTGCCGCTCCCGTCACTCTGGTTAGGTTGGCATCGAAAAAAACGCTCTCGGGTGCTTTAGAGTGCCGAGTTTATTACTGCGCATTAAGAAATGACCACCTCCAACGTTTGGTTTATGTTTTATAAGCATTTTTAATTTTATTGCTTAAATCGCATTTTCTCGGCGAGCTGAGCACTTTTTCTGAATTGTGCCGCTCCCGTCACTCTGGTTAGGTTGGCATCGAAAAAAACGCTCTCGGGTGCTTTAGAGTGCCGAGTTATTCACTGCGCACGAAGAAATGACCACCTCCAACGTTTGGTTTATGTTTTATAAGCATTTTTAATTTTATTGCTTAAATCGCATTTTCTCGGCGAGCTGAGCGCTTTTTCTGAATTGTGCCGCTCCCGTCACTCTGGTTAGGTTGGCATCGAAAAAAACGCTCTCGGGTGCTTTAGAGTGCCGAGTTTATTACTGCGCATTAAGAAATGACCACCTCCAACGTTTGGTTTATGTTTTATAAGCATTTTTAATTTTATTGCTTAAATCGCATTTTCTCGGCGAGCTGAGCACTTTTTCTGAATTGTGCCGCTCCCGTCACTCTGGTTAGGTTGGCATCGAAAAAAACGCTCTCGGGTGCTTTAGAGTGCCGAGTTTATTACTGCGCATTAAGAAATGACCACCTCCAACGTTTGGTTTATGTTTTATAAGCATTTTTAATTTTATTGCTTAAATCGCATTTTCTCGGCGAGCTGAGCACTTTTTCTGAATTGTGCCGCTCCCGTCACTCTGGTTAGGTTGGCATCGAAAAAAACGCTATCGGGTGCTTTAGAGTGCCGAGTTATTCACTGCGCATGAAGAAATGACCACCTCCAACGTTTGGTTTATGTTTAATAAGCATTTTTAATTGTATTGCTTAAATTGCATTTTCTCGGCGAGCTGAGCACTTTTTCTGAATTGTGCCGCTCCCGTCACTCTGGTTAGGTTGGCATCGAAAAAAACGCTCTCGGGTGCTTTAGAGTGCCGAGTTTATCACTGCGCATGAAGAAATGACCACCTCCAACGTTTGGTTTATGTTTTATAAGCATTTTTAATTTTATTGCTTAAATCGCATTTTCTCGGCGAGCTGAGCACTTTTTCTGAATTGTGCCGCTCCCGTCACTCTGGTTAGGTTGGCATCGAAAAAAACGCTCACGGGTGCTTTAGAGTGCCGAGTTTATCACTGCGCATGAAGAAATGACCACCTCCAACGTTTGGTTTATGTTTTATAAGCATTTTTAATTTTATTGCTTAAATCGCATTTTCTCGGCGAGCTGAGCGCTTTTTCTGAATTGTGCCGCTCCCGTCACTCTGGTTAGGTTGGCATCGAAAAAAACGCTCTCGGGTGCTTTAGAGTGCCGAGTTTATTACTGCGCATTAAGAAATGACCACCTCCAACGTTTGGTTTATGTTTTATAAGCATTTTTAATTTTATTGCTTAAATCGCATTTTCTCGGCGAGCTGAGCACTTTTTCTGAATTGTGCCGCTCCCGTCACTCTGGTTAGGTTGGCATCGAAAAAAACGCTCACGGGTGCTTTAGAGTGCCGAGTTTATTACTGCGCATTAAGAAATGACCACCTCCAACGTTTGGTTTATGTTTTATAAGCATTTTTAATTTTATTGCTTAAATCGCATTTTCTCGGCGAGCTGAGCACTTTTTCTGAATTGTGCCGCTCCCGTCACTCTGGTTAGGTTGGCATCGAAAAAAACGCTCTCGGGTGCTTTAGAGTGCCGAGTTATTCACTGCGCATGGAGAAATGACCACCTCCAACGTTTGGTTTATGTTTTATAAGCATTTTTAATTTTATTGCTTAAATCGCATTTTCTCGGCGAGCTGAGCACTTTTTCTGAATTGTGCCGCTCCCGTCACTCTGGTTAGGTTGGCATCGAAAAAAACGCTCTCGGGTGCTTAAGTGTGCCGAGTTTATCACTGCGCATGAAGAAATGACCACCTCCAACGTTTGGTTTATGTTTTATAAGCATTTTTAATTTTATTGCTTAAATCGCATTTTCTCGGCGAGCTGAGCGCTTTTTCTGAATTGTGCCGCTCCCGTCACTCTGGTTAGGTTGGCATCGAAAAAAACGCTCTCGGGTGCTTTAGAGTGCCGAGTTTATCACTGCGCATGAAGAAATGACCACCTCCAACGTTTGGTTTATGTTTTATAAGCATTTTTAATTGTATTGCTTAAATCGCATTTTCTCGGCGAGCTGAGCGCTTTTTCTGAATTGTGCCGCTCCCGTAACTCTGGTTAGGTTGGCATCGAAAAAAACGCTCTCGGGTGCTTTAGAGTGCCGAGTTTATCACTGCGCATGAAGAAATGACCACCTCCAACGTTTGGTTTATGTTTTATAAGCATTTTTAATTTTATTGCTTAAATCGCATTTTCTCGGCGAGCTGAGCACTTTTTCTGAATTGTGCCGCTCCCGTCACTCTGGTTAGGTTGGCATCGAAAAAAACGCTCTCGGGTGCTCTAGAGTGCCGAGTTTATTACTGCGCATTAAGAAATGACCACCTCCAACGTTTGGTTTATGTTTTATAAGCATTTTTAATTTTATTGCTTAAATCGCATTTTCTCGGCGAGCTGAGCACTTTTTCTGAATTGTGCCGCTCCCGTCACTCTGGTTAGGTTGGCATCGAAAAAAACGCTCTCGGGTGCTTTAGAGTGCCGAGTTTATTACTGCGCATTGAGAAATGACCACCTCCAACGTTTGGTTTATGTTTTATAAGCATTTTTAATTTTATTGCTTAAATCGCATTTTCTCGGCGAGCTGAGCACTTTTTCTGAATTGTGCCTCTCCCGTCACTCTGGTTAGGTTGGCATCGAAAAAAACGCTCTCGGGTGCTATAGAGTGCCGAGTTTATTACTGCGCATTAAGAAATGACCACCTCCAACGTTTGGTTTATGTTTTATAAGCATTTTTAATTTTATTGCTTAAATCGCATTTTCTCGGCGAGCTGAGCGCTTTTTCTGAATTGTGCCGCTCCCGTCACTCTGGTTAGGTTGGCATCGAAAAAAACGCTCTCGGGTGCTTTAGAGTGCCGAGTTTATCACTGCGCATGAAGAAATGACCACCTCCAACGTTTGGTTTATGTTTTATAAGCATTTTTAATTTTATTGCTTAAATCGCATTTTCTCGGCGAGCTGAGCGCTTTTTCTGAATTGTGCCGCTCCCGTAACTCTGGTTAGGTTGGCATCGAAAAAAACGCTCTCGGGTGCTTTAGAGTGCCGAGTTTATCACTGCGCATGAAGAAATGACCACTTCCAATGTTTGGTTTATGTTTTATAAGCATTTTTAATTTTATTGCTTAAATCGCATTTTCTCGGCGAGCTGAGCACTTTTTCTGAATTGTGCCGCTCCCGTCACTCTGGTTAGGTTGGCATCGAAAAAAACGCTCTCGGGTGCTCTAGAGTGCCGAGTTTATTACTGCGCATTAAGAAATGACCACCTCCAACGTTTGGTTTATGTTTTATAAGCATTTTTAATTTTATTGCTTAAATCGCATTTTCTCGGCGAGCTGAGCACTTTTTCTGAATTGTGCCGCTCCCGTCACTCTGGTTAGGTTGGCATCGAAAAAAACGCTCTCGGGTGCTTTAGAGTGCCGAGTTTATTACTGCGCATTAAGAAATGACCACCTCCAACGTTTGGTTTATGTTTTATAAGCATTTTTAATTTTATTGCTTAAATCGCATTTTCTCGGCGAGCTGAGCACTTTTTCTGAATTGTGCCGCTCCCATCACTCTGGTTAGGTTGGCATCGAAAAAAACGCTCTCGGGTGCTTTAGAGTGCCGAGTTTATCACTGCGCATGAAGAAATGACCACCTCCAACGTTTGGTTTATGTTTTATAAGCATTTTTAATTGTATTGCTTAAATCGCATTTTCTCGGCGAGCTGAGCACTTTTTCTGAATTGTGCCGCTCCCGTCACTCTGGTTAGGTTGGCATCGAAAAAAACGCTCTCGGGTGCTTTAGAGTGCCGAGTTTATCACTGCGCATGAAGAAATGACCACCTCCAACGTTTGGTTTATGTTTTATAAGCATTTTTAATTTTATTGCTTGAATCGCATTTTCTCGGCGAGCTGAGCACTTTTTCTGAATTGTGCCGCTCCCGTCACTCTGGTTAGGTTGGCATCGAAAAAAACGCTCTCGGGTGCTTTAGAGTGCCGAGTTATTCACTGCGCATGAAGAAATGACCACCTCCAACGTTTGGTTTATGTTTAATAAGCATTTTTAATTTTATTGCTTGAATCGCATTTTCTCGGCGAGCTGAGCACTTTTTCTGAATTGTGCCGCTCCCGTCACTCTGGTTAGGTTGGCATCGAAAAAAACGCTCTCGGGTGCTTTAGAGTGCCGAGTTTATCACTGCGCATGAAGAAATGACCACCTCCAACGTTTGGTTTATGTTTTATAAGCATTTTTAATTTTATTGCTTAAATCGCATTTTCTCGGCGAGCTGAGCGCTTTTTCTGAATTGTGCCGCTCCCGTCACTCTGGTTAGGTTGGCATCGAAAAAAACGCTCTCGGGTGCTTTAGAGTGCCGACTTTATCACTGCGCATGAAGAAATGACCACCTCCAACGTTTGGTTTATGTTTTATAAGCATTTTTAATTTTATTGCTTAAATCGCATTTTCTCGGCGAGCTGAGCACTTTTTCTGAATTGTGCCGCTCCCGTCACTCTGGTTAGGTTGGCATCGAAAAAAACGCTCACGGGTGCTTTAGAGTGCCGAGTTTATTACTGCGCATTAAGAAATGACCACCTCCAACGTTTGGTTTATGTTTTATAAGCATTTTTAATTTTATTGCTTAAATCGCATTTTCTCGGCGAGCTGAGCACTTTTTCTGAATTGTGCCGCTCCCGTCACTCTGGTTAGGTTGGCATCGAAAAAAACGCTCTCGGGTGCTTTAGAGTGCCGAGTTATTCACTGCGCATGAAGAAATGACCACCTCCAACGTTTGGTTTATGTTTTATAAGCATTTTTAATTTTATTGCTTAAATCGCATTTTCTCGGCGAGCTGAGCACTTTTTCTGAATTGTGCCGCTCCCGTCACTCTGGTTAGGTTGGCATCGAAAAAAACGCTCTCGGGTGCTTTAGAGTGCCGAGTTTATCACTGCGCATGAAGAAATGACCACCTCCAACGTTTGGTTTATGTTTTATAAGCATTTTTAATTTTATTGCTTAAATCGCATTTTCTCGGCGAGCTGAGCGCTTTTTCTGAATTGTGCCGCTCCCGTCACTCTGGTTAGGTTGGCATCGAAAAAAACGCTCTCGGGTGCTTTAGAGTGCCGAGTTATTCACTGCGCATGAAGAAATGACCACCTCCAATGTTTGGTTTATGTTTAATAAGCATTTTTAATTTTATTGCTTAAATCGCATTTTCTCGGCGAGCTGAGCGCTTTTTCTGAATTGTGCCGCTCCCGTCACTCTGGTTAGGTTGGCATCGAAAAAAACGCTCTCGGGTGCTTTAGAGTGCCGAGTTATTCACTGCGCATGAAGAAATGACCACCCCCAACGTTTGGTTTATGTTTAATAAGCATTTTTAATTTTATTGCTTAAATCGCATTTTCTCGGCGAGCTGAGCACTTTTTCTGAATTGTGCCGCTCCCGTCACTCTGGTTAGGTTGGCATCGAAAAAAACGCTCTCGGGTGCTTTAGAGTGCCGAGTTTATTACTGCGCATTAAGAAATGACCACCTCCAACGTTTGGTTTATGTTTTATAAGCATTTTTAATTTTATTGCTTAAATCGCATTTTCTCGGCGAGCTGAGCACGTTTTCTGAATTGTGCCGCTCCCGTCACTCTGGTTAGGTTGGCATCGAAAAAAACGCTCTCGGGTGCTTTAGAGTGCCGAGTTTATTACTGCGCATTAAGAAATGACCACCTCCAACGTTTGGTTTATGTTTTATAAGCATTTTTAATTTTATTGCTTTAATCGCATTTTCTCGGCGAGCTGAGCACTTTTTCTGAATTGTGCCGCTCCCGTCACTCTGGTTAGGTTGGCATCGAAAAAAACGCTCTCGGGTGCTTTAGAGTGCCGAGTTTATTACTGCGCATTAAGAAATGACCACCTCCAACGTTTGGTTTATGTTTTATAAGCATTTTAATTTTATTGCTTAAATCGCATTTTCTCGGCGAGCTGAGCACTTTTTCTGAATTGTGCCGCTCCCGTCACTCTGGTTAGGTTGGCATCGAAAAAAACGCTCTCGGGTGCTTTAGAGTGCCGAGTTATTCACTGCGCATGAAGAAATGACCACCTCCAACGTTTGGTTTATGTTTAATAAGCATTTTTAATTTTATTGCTTGAATCGCATTTTCTCGGCGAGCTGAGCACTTTTTCTGAATTGTGCCGCTCCCGTCACTCTGGTTAGGTTGGCATCGAAAAAAACGCTCTCGGGTGCTTTAGAGTGCCGAGTTTATCACTGCGCATGAAGAAATGACCACCTCCAACGTTTGGTTTATGTTTTATAAGCATTTTTAATTTTATTGCTTAAATCGCATTTTCTCGGCGAGCTGAGCACTTTTTCTGAATTGTGCCGCTCCCGTCACTCTGGTTAGGTTGGCATCGAAAAAAACGCTCTCGGGTGCTTTAGAGTGCCGAGTTTATCACTGCGCATGAAGAAATGACCACCTCCAACGTTTGGTTTATGTTTTATAAGCATTTTTAATTTTATTGCTTAAATCGCATTTTCTCGGCGAGCTGAGCGCTTTTTCTGAATTGTGCCGCTCCCGTCACTCTGGTTAGGTTGGCATCGAAAAAAACGCTCTCGGGTGCTTTAGAGTGCCGAGTTTATTACTGCGCATTAAGAAATGACCACCTCCAACGTTTGGTTTATGTTTTATAAGCATTTTTAATTTTATTGCTTAAATCGCATTTTCTCGGCGAGCTGAGCACTTTTTCTGAATTGTGCCGCTCCCGTCACTCTGGTTAGGTTGGCATCGAAAAAAACGCTCTCGGGTGCTTTAGAGTGCCGAGTTTATTACTGCGCATTAAGAAATGACCACCTCCAACGTTTGGTTTATGTTTTATAAGCATTTTTAATTTTATTGCTTAAATCGCATTTTCTCGGCGAGCTGAGCACTTTTTCTGAATTGTGCCGCTCCCGTCACTCTGGTTAGGTTGGCATCGAAAAAAACGCTATCGGGTGCTTTAGAGTGCCGAGTTATTCACTGCGCATGAAGAAATGACCACCTCCAACGTTTGGTTTATGTTTAATAAGCATTTTTAATTTTATTGCTTAAATCGCATTTTCTCGGCGAGCTGAGCACTTTTTCTGAATTGTGCCGCTCCCGTCACTCTGGTTAGGTTGGCATCGAAAAAAACGCTCTCGGGTGCTTTAGAGTGCCGAGTTTATTACTGCGCATTAAGAAATGACCACCTCCAACGTTTGGTTTATGTTTTATAAGCATTTTTAATTTTATTGCTTAAATCGCATTTTCTCGGCGAGCTGAGCACTTTTTCTGAATTGTGCCGCTCCCGTCACTCTGGTTAGGTTGGCATCGAAAAAAACGCTCTCGGGTGCTTTAGAGTGCCGAGTTTATTACTGCGCATTAAGAAATGACCACCTCCAACGTTTGGTTTATGTTTTATAAGCATTTTTAATTTTATTGCTTAATTCGCATTTTCTCGGCGAGCTGAGCGCTTTTTCTGAATTGTGCCGCTCCCGTCACTCTGGTTAGGTTGGCATCGAAAAAAACGCTCTCGGGTGCTTTAGAGTGCCGAGTTATTCACTGCGCATGAAGAAATGACCACCTCCAACGTTTGGTTTATGTTTAATAAGCATTTTTAATTTTATTGCTTAAATCGCATTTTCTCGGCGAGCTGAGCACTTTTTCTGAATTGTGCCGCTCCCGTCACTCTGGTTAGGTTGGCATCGAAAAAAACGCTCTCGGGTGCTTTAGAGTGCCGAGTTTATTACTGCGCATTAAGAAATGACCACCTCCAACGTTTGGTTTATGTTTTATAAGCATTTTTAATTTTATTGCTTAAATCGCATTTTCTCGGCGAGCTGAGCACTTTTTCTGAATTGTGCCGCTCCCGTCACTCTGGTTAGGTTGGCATCGATAAAAACGCTCTCGGGTGCTTTAGAGTGCCGAGTTTATTACTGCGCATTAAGAAATGACCACCTCCAACGTTTGGTTTATGTTTTATAAGCATTTTTAATTTTATAGCTTAAATCGCATTTTCTCGGCGAGCTGAGCACTTTTTCTGACTTGTGCCGCTCCCGTCACTTGGCATCGAAAAAAACGCTCTCGGGTGCTTTAGAGTGCCGAGTTATTCACTGCGCATGAAGAAATGACCACCTCCAACGTTTGGTTTATGTTTTATAAGCATTTTTAATTTTATTGCTTAAATCGCATTTTCTCGGCGAGCTGAGCGCTTTTTCTGAATTGTGCCGCTCCCGTCACTCTGGTTAGGTTGGCATCGAAAAAAACGCTCTCGGGTGCTTTAGAGTGCTGAGTTTATTACTGCGCATTAAGAAATGACCACCTCCAACGTTTGGTTTATGTTTTATAAGCATTTTTAATTTTATTGCTTAAATCGCATTTTCTCGGCGAGCTGAGCGCTTTTTCTGAATTGTGCCGCTCCCGTCACTCTGGTTAGGTTGGCATCGAAAAAAACGCTCTCGGGTGCTTTAGAGTGCCGAGTTTATTACTGCGCATTAAGAAATGACCACCTCCAACGTTTGGTTTATGTTTTATAAGCATTTTTAATTTTATTGCTTAAATGGCATTTTCTCGGCGAGCTGAGCACTTTTTCTGAATTGTGCCGCTCCCGTCACTCTGGTTAGGTTGGCATCGAAAAAAACGCTCTCGGGTGCTTTAGAGTGCCGAGTTTATCACTGCGCATGAAGAAATGACCACCTCCAACGTTTGGTTTATGTTTTATAAGCATTTTTAATTTTATTGCTTAAATCGCATTTTCTCGGCGAGCTGAGCACTTTTTCTGAATTGTGCCGCTCCCGTCACTCTGGTTAGGTTGGCATCGAAAAAAACGCTCTCGGGTGCTTTAGAGTGCCGAGTTATTCACTGCGCATGGAGAAATGACCACCTCCAACGTTTGGTTTATGTTTTATAAGCATTTTTAATTTTATTGCTTAAATCGCATTTTCTCGGCGAGCTGAGCACTTTTTCTGAATTGTGCCGCTCCCGTCACTCTGGTTAGGTTGGCATCGAAAAAAACGCTCTCGGGTGCTTTAGAGTGCCGAGTTTATCACTGCGCATGAAGAAATGACCACCTCCAACGTTTGGTTTATGTTTTATAAGCATTTTTAATTTTATTGCTTAAATCGCATTTTCTCGGCGAGCTGAGCGCTTTTTCTGAATTGCGCCGCTCCCGTCACTCTGGTTAGGTTGGCATCGAAAAAAACGCTCTCGGGTGCTTTAGAGTGCCGAGTTTATCACTGCGCATGAAGAAATGACCACCTCCAACGTTTGGTTTATGTTTTATAAGCATTTTTAATTGTATTGCTTAAATCGCATTTTCTCGGCGAGCTGAGCGCTTTTTCTGAATTGTGCCGCTCCCGTAACTCTGGTTAGGTTGGCATCGAAAAAAACGCTCTCGGGTGCTTTAGAGTGCCGAGTTTATCACTGCGCATGAAGAAATGACCACCTCCAACGTTTGGTTTATGTTTTATAAGCATTTTTAATTTTATTGCTTAAATCGCATTTTCTCGGCGAGCTGAGCACTTTTTCTGAATTGTGCCGCTCCCGTCACTCTGGTTAGGTTGGCATCGAAAAAAACGCTCTCGGGTGCTCTAGAGTGCCGAGTTTATTACTGCGCATTAAGAAATGACCACCTCCAACGTTTGGTTTATGTTTTATAAGCATTTTTAATTTTATTGCTTAAATCGCATTTTCTCGGCGAGCTGAGCACTTTTTCTGAATTGTGCCGCTCCCGTCACTCTGGTTAGGTTGGCATCGAAAAAAACGCTCTCGGGTGCTTTAGAGTGCCGAGTTATTCACTGCGCATGAAGAAATGACCACCTCCAACGTTTGGTTTATGTTTAATAAGCATTTTTAATTTTATTGCTTGAATCGCATTTTCTCGGCGAGCTGAGCACTTTTTCTGAATTGTGCCGCTCCCGTCACTCTGGTTAGGTTGGCATCGAAAAAAACGCTCTCGGGTGCTTTAGAGTGCCGAGTTTATCACTGCGCATGAAGAAATGACCACCTCCAACGTTTGGTTTATGTTTTATAAGCATTTTTAATTTTATTGCTTAAATCGCATTTTCTCGGCGAGCTGAGCACTTTTTCTGAATTGTGCCGCTCCCGTCACTCTGGTTAGGTTGGCATCGAAAAAAACGCTCTCGGGTGCTTTAGAGTGCCGAGTTTATCACTGCGCATGAAGAAATGACCACCTCCAACGTTTGGTTTATGTTTTATAAGCATTTTTAATTTTATTGCTTAAATCGCATTTTCTCGGCGAGCTGAGCGCTTTTTCTGAATTGTGCCGCTCCCGTCACTCTGGTTAGGTTGGCATCGAAAAAAACGCTCTCGGGTGCTTTAGAGTGCCGAGTTTATTACTGCGCATTAAGAAATGACCACCTCCAACGTTTGGTTTATGTTTTATAAGCATTTTTAATTTTATTGCTTAAATCGCATTTTCTCGGCGAGCTGAGCACTTTTTCTGAATTGTGCCGCTCCCGTCACTCTGGTTAGGTTGGCATCGAAAAAAACGCTCACGGGTGCTTTAGAGTGCCGAGTTTATTACTGCGCATTAAGAAATGACCACCTCCAACGTTTGGTTTATGTTTTATAAGCATTTTTAATTTTATTGCTTAAATCGCATTTTCTCGGCGAGCTGAGCACTTTTTCTGAATTGTGCCGCTCCCGTCACTCTGGTTAGGTTGGCATCGAAAAAAACGCTCTCGGGTGCTTTAGAGTGCCGAGTTTATTACTGCGCATTAGGAAATGACCACCTCCAACGTTTGGTTTATGTTTTATAAGCATTTTTAATTTTATTGCTTAAATCGCATTTTCTCGGCGAGCTGAGCGCTTTTTCTGAATTGTGCCGCTCCCGTCACTCTGGTTAGGTTGGCATCGAAAAAAACGCTCTCGGGTGCTTTAGAGTGCCGAGTTTATTACTGCGCATTAAGAAATGACCACCTCCAACGTTTGGTTTATGTTTTATAAGCATTTTTAATTTTATTGCTTAAATCGCATTTTCTCGGCGAGCTGAGCACTTTTTCTGAATTGTGCCGCTCCCGTCACTCTGGTTAGGTTGGCATCGAAAAAAACGCTCTCGGGTGCTTTAGAGTGCCGAGTTTATTACTGCGCATTGAGAAATGACCACCTCCAACGTTTGGTTTATGTTTTATAAGCATTTTTAATTTTATTGCTTAAATCGCATTTTCTCGGCGAGCTGAGCACTTTTTCTGAATTGTGCCGCTCCCGTCACTCTGGTTAGGTTGGCATCGAAAAAAACGCTCTCGGGTGCTTTAGAGTGCCGAGTTTATTACTGCGCATTAAGAAATGACCACCTCCAACGTTTGGTTTATGTTTTATAAGCATTTTTAATTTTATTGCTTAAATCGCATTTTCTCGGCGAGCTGAGCGCTTTTTCTGAATTGTGCCGCTCCCGTCACTCTGGTTAGGTTGGCATCGAAAAAAACGCTCTCGGGTGCTTTAGAGTGCCGAGTTTATCACTGCGCATGAAGAAATGACCACCTCCAACGTTTGGTTTATGTTTTATAAGCATTTTTAATTTTATTGCTTAAATCGCATTTTCTCGGCGAGCTGAGCGCTTTTTCTGAATTGTGCCGCTCCCGTAACTCTGGTTAGGTTGGCATCGAAAAAAACGCTCTCGGGTGCTTTAGAGTGCCGAGTTTATCACTGCGCATGAAGAAATGACCACTTCCAACGTTTGGTTTATGTTTTATAAGCATTTTTAATTTTATTGCTTAAATCGCATTTTCTCGGCGAGCTGAGCACTTTTTCTGAATTGTGCCGCTCCCGTCACTGGTTAGGTTGGCATCGAAAAAAACGCTCTCGGGTGCTCTAGAGTGCCGAGTTTATTACTGCGCATTAAGAAATGACCACCTCCAACGTTTGGTTTATGTTTTATAAGCATTTTTAATTTTATTGCTTAAATCGCATTTTCTCGGCGAGCTGAGCACTTTTTCTGAATTGTGCCGCTCCCGTCACTCTGGTTAGGTTGGCATCGAAAAAAACGCTCTCGGGTGCTTTAGAGTGCCGAGTTTATTACTGCGCATTAAGAAATGACCACCTCCAACGTTTGGTTTATGTTTTATAAGCATTTTTAATTTTATTGCTTAAATCGCATTTTCTCGGCGAGCTGAGCACTTTTTCTGAATTGTGCCGCTCCCGTCACTCTGGTTAGGTTGGCATCGAAAAAAACGCTCTCGGGTGCTTTAGAGTGCCGAGTTATTCACTGCGCATGAAGAAATGACCACCTCCAACGTTTGGTTTATGTTTTATAAGCATTTTTAATTTTATTGCTTAAATCGCATTTTCTCGGCGAGCTGAGCACTTTTTCTGAATTGTGCCGCTCCCGTCACTCTGGTTAGGTTGGCATCGAAAAAAACGCTCTCGGGTGCTTTAGAGTGCCGAGTTTATCACTGCGCATGAAGAAATGACCACCTCCAACGTTTGGTTTATGTTTTATAAGCATTTTTAATTTTATTGCTTAAATCGCATTTTCTCGGCGAGCTGAGCGCTTTTTCTGAATTGTGCCGCTCCCGTCACTCTGGTTAGGTTGGCATCGAAAAAAACGCTCTCGGGTGCTTTAGAGTGCCGAGTTATTCACTGCGCATGAAGAAATGACCACCTCCAATGTTTGGTTTATGTTTAATAAGCATTTGTAATTTTATTGCTTAAATCGCATTTTCTCGGCGAGCTGAGCGCTTTTTCTGAATTGTGCCGCTCCCGTCACTCTGGTTAGGTTGGCATCGAAAAAAACGCTCTCGGGTGCTTTAGAGTGCCGAGTTATTCACTGCGCATGAAGAAATGACCACCTCCAACGTTTGGTTTATGTTTAATAAGCATTTTTAATTTTATTGCTTAAATCGCATTTTCTCGGCGAGCTGAGCACTTTTTCTGAATTGTGCCGCTCCCGTCACTCTGGTTAGGTTGGCATCGAAAAAAACGCTCTCGGGTGCTTAAGAGTGCCGAGTTTATTACTGCGCATTAAGAAATGACCACCTCCAACGTTTGGTTTATGTTTTATAAGCATTTTTAATTTTATTGCTTAAATCGCATTTTCTCGGCGAGCTGAGCACTTTTTCTGAATTGTGCCGCTCCCGTCACTCTGGTTAGGTTGGCATCGAAAAAAACGCTCTCGGGTGCTTTAGAGTGCCGAGTTTATTAATGCGCATTAAGAAATGACCACCTCCAACGTTTGGTTTATGTTTTATAAGCATTTTTAATTTTATTGCTTAAAACGCATTTTCTCGGCGAGCTGAGCACTTTTTCTGAATTGTGCCGCTCCCGTCACTCTGGTTAGGTTGGCATCGAAAAAAACGCTCTCGGGTGCTTTAGAGTGCCGAGTTATTCACTGCGCATGAAGAAATGACCACCTCCAACGTTTGGTTTATGTTTAATAAGCATTTTTTATTTTATTGCTTGAATCGCATTTTCTCGGCGAGCTGAGCACTTTTTCTGAATTGTGCCGCTCCCGTCACTCTGGTTAGGTTGGCATCGAAAAAAACGCTCTCGGGTGCTTTAGAGTGCCGAGTTTATCACTGCGCATGAAGAAATGACCACCTCCAACGTTTGGTTTATGTTTTATAAGCATTTTTAATTTTATTGCTTAAATCGCATTTTCTCGGCGAGCTGAGCACTTTTTCTGAATTGTGCCGCTCCCGTCACTCTGGTTAGGTTGGCATCGAAAAAAACGCTCTCGGGTGCTTTAGAGTGCCGAGTTTATCACTGCGCATGAAGAAATGACCACCTCCAACGTTTGGTTTATGTTTTATAAGCATTTTTAATTTTATTGCTTAAATCGCATTTTCTCGGCGAGCTGAGCGCTTTTTCTGAATTGTGCCGCTCCCGTCACTCTGGTTAGGTTGGCATCGAAAAAAACGCTCTCGGGTGCTTTAGAGTGCCGAGTTATTCACTGCGCATGAAGAAATGACCACCTCCAACGTTTGGTTTATGTTTTATAAGCATTTTTAATTTTATTGCTTAAATCGCATTTTCTCGGCGAGCTGAGCGCTTTTTCTGAATTGTGCCGCTCCCGTCACTCTGGTTAGGTTGGCATCGAAAAAAACGCTCTCGGGTGCTTTAGAGTGCCGAGTTATTCACTGCGCATGAAGAAATGACCACCTCCAACGTTTGGTTTATGTTTAATAAGCATTTTTAATTTTATTGCTTAAATCGCATTTTCTCGGCGAGCTGAGCACTTTTTCTGAATTGTGCCGCTCCCGTCACTCTGGTTAGGTTGGCATCGAAAAAAACGCTCTCGGGTGCTTTAGAGTGCCGAGTTTATTACTGCGCATTAGGAAATGACCACCTCCAACGTTTGGTTTATGTTTTATAAGCATTTTTAATTTTATTGCTTAAATCGCATTTTCTCGGCGAGCTGAGCGCTTTTTCTGAATTGTGCCGCTCCCGTCACTCTGGTTAGGTTGGCATCGAAAAAAACGCTCTCGGGTGCTTTAGAGTGCCGAGTTTATTACTGCGCATTAAGAAATGACCACCTCCAACGTTTGGTTTATGTTTTATAAGCATTTTTAATTTTATTGCTTAAATCGCATTTTCTCGGCGAGCTGAGCACTTTTTCTGAATTGTGCCGCTCCCGTCACTCTGGTTAGGTTGGCATCGAAAAAAACGCTCTCGGGTGCTTTAGAGTGCCGAGTTTATTACTGCGCATTGAGAAATGACCACCTCCAACGTTTGGTTTATGTTTTATAAGCATTTTTAATTTTATTGCTTAAATCGCATTTTCTCGGCGAGCTGAGCACTTTTTCTGAATTGTGCCGCTCCCGTCACTCTGGTTAGGTTGGCATCGAAAAAAACGCTCTCGGGTGCTATAGAGTGCCGAGTTTATTACTGCGCATTAAGAAATGACCACCTCCAACGTTTGGTTTATGTTTTATAAGCATTTTTAATTTTATTGCTTAAATCGCATTTTCTCGGCGAGCTGAGCGCTTTTTCTGAATTGTGCCGCTCCCGTCACTCTGGTTAGGTTGGCATCGAAAAAAACGCTCTCGGGTGCTTTAGAGTGCCGAGTTTATCACTGCGCATGAAGAAATGACCACCTCCAACGTTTGGTTTATGTTTTATAAGCATTTTTAATTTTATTGCTTAAATCGCATTTTCTCGGCGAGCTGAGCGCTTTTTCTGAATTGTGCCGCTCCCGTAACTCTGGTTAGGTTGGCATCGAAAAAAACGCTCTCGGGTGCTTTAGAGTGCCGAGTTTATCACTGCGCATGAAGAAATGACCACTTCCAACGTTTGGTTTATGTTTTATAAGCATTTTTAATTTTATTGCTTAAATCGCATTTTCTCGGCGAGCTGAGCACTTTTTCTGAATTGTGCCGCTCCCGTCACTCTGGTTAGGTTGGCATCGAAAAAAACGCTCTCGGGTGCTTTAGAGTGCCGAGTTATTCACTGCGCATGAAGAAATGACCACCTCCAACGTTTGGTTTATGTTTTATAAGCATTTTTAATTGTATTGCTTAAATCGCATTTTCTCGGCGAGCTGAGCACTTTTTCTGAATTGTGCCGCTCCCGTCACTCTGGTTAGGTTGGCATCGAAAAAAACGCTCTCGGGTGCTTTAGAGTGCCGAGTTTATCACTGCGCATGAAGAAATGACCACCTCCAACGTTTGGTTTATGTTTTATAAGTATTTTTAATTTTATTGCTTGAATCGCATTTTCTCGGCGAGCTGAGCACTTTTTCTGAATTGTGCCGCTCCCGTCACTCTGGTTAGGTTGGCATCGAAAAAAACGCTCTCGGGTGCTTTAGAGTGCCGAGTTTATCACTGCGCATGAAGAAATGACCACCTCCAACGTTTGGTTTATGTTTTATAAGCATTTTTAATTTTATTGCTTAAATCGCATTTTCTCGGCAAGCTGAGCACTTTTTCTGAATTGTGCCGCTCCCGTCACTCTGGTTAGGTTGGCATCGAAAAAAACGCTCTCGGGTGCTTTAGAGTGCCGAGTTTATCACTGCGCATGAAGAAATGACCACCTCCAACGTTTGGTTTATGTTTTATAAGCATTTTTAATTTTATTGCTTAAATCGCATTTTCTCGGCGAGCTGAGCGCTTGTTTCTGAATTGTGACGCTCCCGTCACTCTGGTTAGGTTGGCATCGAAAAAAACGCTCTCGGGTGCTTTAGAGTGCCGACTTTATCACTGCGCATGAAGAAATGACCACCTCCAACGTTTGGTTTATGTTTTATAAGCATTTTTAATTTTATTGCTTAAATCGCATTTTCTCGGCGAGCTGAGCACTTTTTCTGAATTGTGCCGCTCCCGTCACTCTGGTTAGGTTGGCATCGAAAAAAACGCTCACGGGTGCTTTAGAGTGCCGAGTTTATTACTGCGCATTAAGAAATGACCACCTCCAACGTTTGGTTTATGTTTTATAAGCATTTTTAATTTTATTGCTTAAATCGCATTTTCTCGGCGAGCTGAGCACTTTTTCTGAATTGTGCCGCTCCCGTCACTCTGGTTAGGTTGGCATCGAAAAAAACGCTCTCGGGTGCTTTAGAGTGCCGAGTTATTCACTGCGCATGAAGAAATGACCACCTCCAACGTTTGGTTTATGTTTTATAAGCATTTTTAATTTTATTGCTTAAATCGCATTTTCTCGGCGAGCTGAGCACTTTTTCTGAATTGTGCCGCTCCCGTCACTCTGGTTAGGTTGGCATCGAAAAAAACGCTCTCGGGTGCTTTAGAGTGCCGAGTTTATCACTGCGCATGAAGAAATGACCACCTCCAACGTTTGGTTTATGTTTTATAAGCATTTTTAATTTTATTGCTTAAATCGCATTTTCTCGGCGAGCTGAGCGCTTTTTCTGAATTGTGCCGCTCCCGTCACTCTGGTTAGGTTGGCATCGAAAAAAACGCTCTCGGGTGCTTTAGAGTGCCGAGTTTATCACTGCGCATGAAGAAATGACCACCTCCAACGTTTGGTTTATGTTTTATAAGCATTTTTAATTTTATTGCTTAAATCGCATTTTCTCGGCGAGCTGAGCGCTTTTTCTGAATTGTGCCGCTCCCGTAACTCTGGTTAGGTTGGCATCGAAAAAAACGCTCTCGGGTGCTTTAGAGTGCCGAGTTTATCACTGCGCATGAAGAAATGACCACTTCCAACGTTTGGTTTATGTTTTATAAGCATTTCTAATTTTATTGCTTAAATCGCATTTTCTCGGCGAGCTGAGCACTTTTTCTGAATTGTGCCGCTCCCGTCACTCTGGTTAGGTTGGCATCGAAAAAAACGCTCTCGGGTGCTTTAGAGTGCCGAGTTATTCACTGCGCATGAAGAAATGACCACCTCCAACGTTTGGTTTATGTTTAATAAGCATTTTTAATTTTATTGCTTAAATCGCATTTTCTCGGCGAGCTGAGCACTTTTTCTGAATTGTGCCGCTCCCGTCACTCTGGTTAGGTTGGCATCGAAAAAAACGCTCTCGGGTGCTTTAGAGTGCCGAGTTTATTACTGCGCATTAGGAAATGACCACCTCCAACGTTTGGTTTATGTTTTATAAGCATTTTTAATTTTATTGCTTAAATCGCATTTTCTCGGCGAGCTGAGCGCTTTTTCTGAATTGTGCCGCTCCCGTCACTCTGGTTAGGTTGGCATCGAAAAAAACGCTCTCGGGTGCTTTAGAGTGCCGAGTTTATTACTGCGCATTAAGAAATGACCACCTCCAACGTTTGGTTTATGTTTTATAAGCATTTTTAATTTTATTGCTTAAATCGCATTTTCTCGGCGAGCTGAGCACTTTTTCTGAATTGTGCCGCTCCCGTCACTCTGGTTAGGTTGGCATCGAAAAAAACGCTCTCGGGTGCTTTAGAGTGCCGAGTTTATCACTGCGCATGAAGAAATGACCACCTCCAACGTTTGGTTTATGTTTTATAAGCATTTTTAATTTTATTGCTTAAATCGCATTTTCTCGGCGAGCTGAGCACTTTTTCTGAATTGTGCCGCTCCCGTCACTCTGGTTAGGTTGGCATCGAATAAAACGCTCTCGGGTGCTTTAGAGTCCCGAGTTTATCACTGCGCATGAAGAAATGACCACCTCCAACGTTTAGTTTATGTTTTATAAGCATTTTTAATTTTATTGCTTAAATCGCATTTTCTCGGCGAGCTGAGCACTTTTTCTGAATTGTGCCGCTCCCGTCACTCTGGTTAGGTTGGCATCGAAAAAAACGCTCTCGGGTGCTTTAGAGTGCCGAGTTTATCACTGCGCATGAAGAAATGACCACCTCCAACGTTTGGTTTATGTTTTATAAGCATTTTTAATTTTATTGCTTAAATCGCATTTTCTCGGCGAGCTGAGCGCTTTTTCTGAATTGTGCCGCTCCCGTCACTCTGGTTAGGTTGGCATCGAAAAAAACGCTCTCGGGTGCTTTAGAGTGCCGAGTTATTCACTGCGCATGAAGAAATGACCACCTCCAACGTTTGGTTTATGTTTAATAAGCATTTTTAATTTTATTGCTTAAATCGCATTTTCTCGGCGAGCTGAGCACTTTTTCTGAATTGTGCCGCTCCCGTCACTCTGGTTAGGTTGGCATCGAAAAAAACGCTCTCGGGTGCTTTAGAGTGCCGAGTTTATTACTGCGCATTAAGAAATGACCACCTCCAACGTTTGGTTTATGTTTTATAAGCATTTTTAATTTTATTGCTTAAATCGCATTTTCTCGGCGAGCTGAGCACTTTTTCTGAATTGTGCCGCTCCCGTCACTCTGGTTAGGTTGGCATCGAAAAAAACGCTCTCGGGTGCTTTAGAGTGCCGAGTTTATTACTGCGCATTAAGAAATGACCACCTCCAACGTTTGATTTATGTTTTATAAGCATTTTTAATTTTATTGCTTAAATCGCATTTTCTCGGCGAGCTGAGCACTTTTTCTGAATTGTGCCGCTCCCGTCACTCTGGTTAGGTTGGCATCGAAAAAAACGCTCTCGGGTGCTTTAGAGTGCCGAGTTTATTACTGCGCATTAAGAAATGACCACCTCCAACGTTTGGTTTATGTTTTATAAGCATTTTTAATTTTATTGCTTAAATCGCATTTTCTCGGCGAGCTGAGCACTTTTTCTGAATTGTGCCGCTCCCGTCACTCTGGTTAGGTTGGCATCGAAAAAAACGCTCTCGGGTGCTTTAGAGTGCCGAGTTATTCACTGCGCATGAAGAAATGACCACCTCCAACGTTTGGTTTATGTTTAATAAGCATTTTTAATTTTATTGCTTGAATCGCATTTTCTCGGCGAGCTGAGCACTTTTTCTGAATTGTGCCGCTCCCGTCACTCTGGTTAGGTTGGCATCGAAAAAAACGCTCTCGGGTGCTTTAGAGTGCCGAGTTTATCACTGCGCATGAAGAAATGACCACCTCCAACGTTTGGTTTATGTTTTATAAGCATTTTTAATTTTATTGCTTAAATCGCATTTTCTCGGCGAGCTGAGCACTTTTTCTGAATTGTGCCGCTCCCGTCACTCTGGTTAGGTTGGCATCGAAAAAAACGCTCTCGGGTGCTTTAGAGTGCCGAGTTTATCACTGCGCATGAAGAAATGACCACCTCCAACGTTTGGTTTATGTTTTATAAGCATTTTTAATTTTATTGCTTAAATCGCATTTTCTCGGCGAGCTGAGCGCTTTTTCTGAATTGTGCCGCTCCCGTCACTCTGGTTAGGTTGGCATCGAAAAAAACGCTCACGGGTGCTTTAGAGTGCCGAGTTTATTACTGCGCATTAAGAAATGACCACCTCCAACGTTTGGTTTATGTTTTATAAGCATTTTTAATTTTATTGCTTAAATCGCATTTTCTCGGCGAGCTGAGCACTTTTTCTGAATTGTGCCGCTCCCGTCACTCTGGTTAGGTTGGCATCGAAAAAAACGCTCTCGGCTGCTTTAGAGTGCCGAGTTATTCACTGCGCATGGAGAAATGACCACCTCCAACGTTTGGTTTATGTTTTATAAGCATTTTTAATTTTATTGCTTAAATCGCATTTTCTCGGCGAGCTGAGCACTTTTTCTGAATTGTGCCGCTCCCGTCACTCTGGTTAGGTTGGCATCGAAAAAAACGCTCTCGGGTGCTTTAGAGTGCCGAGTTTATCACTGCGCATGAAGAAATGACCACCTCCAACGTTTGGTTTATGTTTTATAAGCATTTTTAATTTTATTGCTTAAATCGCATTTTCTCGGCGAGCTGAGCGCTTTTTCTGAATTGTGCCGCTCCCGTCACTCTGGTTAGGTTGGCATCGAAAAAAACGCTCTCGGGTGCTTTAGAGTGCCGAGTTTATCACTGCGCATGAAGAAATGACCACCTCCAACGTTTGGTTTATGTTTTATAAGCATTTTTAATTGTATTGCTTAAATCGCATTTTCTCGGCGAGCTGAGCGCTTTTTCTGAATTGTGCCGCTCCCGTAACTCTGGTTAGGTTGGCATCGAAAAAAACGCTCTCGGGTGCTTTAGAGTGCCGAGTTTATCACTGCGCATGAAGAAATGACCACCTCCAACGTTTGGTTTATGTTTTATAAGCATTTTTAATTTTATTGCTTAAATCGCATTTTCTCGGCGAGCTGAGCGCTTTTTCTGAGTTGTGCCGCTCCCGTAACTCTGGTTAGGTTGGCATCGAAAAAAACGCTCTCGGGTGCTTTAGAGTGCCGAGTTTATCACTGCGCATGAAGAAATGACCACTTCCAACGTTTGGTTTATGTTTTATAAGCATTTCTAATTTTATTGCTTAAATCGCATTTTCTCGGCGAGCTGAGCACTTTTTCTGAATTGTGCCGCTCCCGTCACTCTGGTTAGGTTGGCATCGAAAAAAACGCTCTCGGGTGCTTTAGAGTGCCGAGTTATTCACTGCGCATGAAGAAATGACCACCTCCAACGTTTGGTTTATGTTTAATAAGCATTTTTAATTTTATTGCTTAAATCGCATTTTCTCGGCGAGCTGAGCACTTTTTCTGAATTGTGCCGCTCCCGTCACTCTGGTTAGGTTGGCATCGAAAAAAACGCTCTCGGGTGCTTTAGAGTGCCGAGTTTATTACTGCGCATTAGGAAATGACCACCTCCAACGTTTGGTTTATGTTTTATAAGCATTTTTAATTTTATTGCTTAAATCGCATTTTCTCGGCGAGCTGAGCGCTTTTTCTGAATTGTGCCGCTCCCGTCACTCTGGTTAGGTTGGCATCGAAAAAAACGCTCTCGGGTGCTTTAGAGTGCCGAGTTTATTACTGCGCATTAAGAAATGACCACCTCCAACGTTTGGTTTATGTTTTATAAGCATTTTTAATTTTATTGCTTAAATCGCATTTTCTCGGCGAGCTGAGCACTTTTTCTGAATTGTGCCGCTCCCGTCACTCTGGTTAGGTTGGCATCGAAAAAAACGCTCTCGGGTGCTTTAGAGTGCCGAGTTTATTACTGCGCATTGAGAAATGACCACCTCCAACGTTTGGTTTATGTTTTATAAGCATTTTTAATTTTATTGCTTAAATCGCATTTTCTCGGCGAGCTGAGCACTTTTTCTGAATTGTGCCGCTCCCGTCACTCTGGTTAGGTTGGCATCGAAAAAAACGCTCTCGGGTGCTTTAGAGTGCCGAGTTTATTACTGCGCATTAAGAAATGACCACCTCCAACGTTTGGTTTATGTTTTATAAGCATTTTTAATTTTATTGCTTAAATCGCATTTTCTCGGCGAGCTGAGCGCTTTTTCTGAATTGTGCCGCTCCCGTCACTCTGGTTAGGTTGGCATCGAAAAAAACGCTCTCGGGTGCTTTAGAGTGCCGAGTTTATCACTGCGCATGAAGAAATGACCACCTCCAACGTTTGGTTTATGTTTTATAAGCATTTTTAATTTTATTGCTTAAATCGCATTTTCTCGGCGAGCTGAGCGCTTTTTCTGAATTGTGCCGCTCCCGTAACTCTGGTTAGGTTGGCATCGAAAAAAACGCTCTCGGGTGCTTTAGAGTGCCGAGTTTATCACTGCGCATGAAGAAATGACCACTTCCAACGTTTGGTTTATGTTTTATAAGCATTTTTAATTTTATTGCTTAAATCGCATTTTCTCGGCGAGCTGAGCACTTTTTCTGAATTGTGCCGCTCCCGTCACTCTGGTTAGGTTGGCATCGAAAAAAACGCTCTCGGGTGCTCTAGAGTGCCGAGTTTATTACTGCGCATTAAGAAATGACCACCTCCAACGTTTGGTTTATGTTTTATAAGCATTTTTAATTTTATTGCTTAAATCGCATTTTCTCGGCGAGCTGAGCACTTTTTCTGAATTGTGCCGCTCCCGTCACTCTGGTTAGGTTGGCATCGAAAAAAACGCTCTCGGGTGCTTTAGAGTGCCAAGTTTATTACTGCGCATTAAGAAATGACCACCTCCAACGTTTGGTTTATGTTTTATAAGCATTTTTAATTTTATTGCTTAAATCGCATTTTCTCGGCGAGCTGAGCACTTTTTCTGAATTGTGCCGCTCCCGTCACTCTGGTTAGGTTGGCATCGAAAAAAACGCTCTCGGGTGCTTTAGAGTGCCGAGTTATTCACTGCGCATGAAGAAATGACCACCTCCAACGTTTGGTTTATGTTTTATAAGCATTTTTAATTTTATTGCTTAAATCGCATTTTCTCGGCGAGCTGAGCACTTTTTCTGAATTGTGCCGCTCCCGTCACTCTGGTTAGGTTGGCATCGAAAAAAACGCTCTCGGGTGCTTTAGAGTGCCGAGTTTATTACTGCGCATTAAGAAATGACCACCTCCAACGTTTGGTTTATGTTTTATAAGCATTTTTAATTTTATTGCTTAAATCGCATTTTCTCGGCGAGCTGAGCACTTTTTCTGAATTGTGCCGCTCCCGTCACTTGGCATCGAAAAAAACGCTCTCGGGTGCTTTAGAGTGCCGAGTTATTCACTGCGCATGAAGAAATGACCACCTCCAACGTTTGGTTTATGTTTTATAAGCATTTTTAATTTTATTGCTTAAATCGCATTTTCTCGGCGAGCTGAGCGCTTTTTCTGAATTGTGCCGCTCCCGTCACTCTGGTTAGGTTGGCATCGAAAAAAACGCTCTCGGGTGCTTTAGAGTGCCGAGTTTATTACTGCGCATTAAGAAATGACCACCTCCAACGTTTGGTTTATGTTTTATAAGCATTTTTAATTTTATTGCTTAAATCGCATTTTCTCGGCGAGCTGAGCACTTTTTCTGAATTGTGCCGCTCCCGTCACTCTGGTTAGGTTGGCATCGAAAAAAACGCTCTCGGGTGCTTTAGAGTGCCGAGTTATTCACTGCGCATGAAGAAATGACCACCTCCAACGTTTGGTTTATGTTTTATAAGCATTTTTAATTGTATTGCTTAAATCGCATTTTCTCGGCGAGCTGAGCACTTTTTCTGAATTGTGCCGCTCCCGTCACTCTGGTTAGGTTGGCATCGAAAAAAACGCTCTCGGGTGCTTTAGAGTGCCGAGTTTATCACTGCGCATGAAGAAATGACCACCTCCAACGTTTGGTTTATGTTTTATAAGTATTTTTAATTTTATTGCTTAAATCGCATTTTCTCGGCGAGCTGAGCACTTTTTCTGAATTGTGCCGCTCCCGTCACTCTGGTTAGGTTGGCATCGAAAAAAACGCTCTCGGGTGCTTTAGAGTGCCGAGTTTATTACTGCGCATTAAGAAATGACCACCTCCAACGTTTGGTTTATGTTTTATAAGCATTTTTAATTTTATTGCTTAAATCGCATTTTCTCGGCGAGCTGAGCACTTTTTCTGAATTGTGCCGCTCCCGTCACTCTGGTTAGGTTGGCATCGAAAAAAACGCTATTGGGTGCTTTAGAGTGCCGAGTTATTCACTGCGCATGAAGAAATGACCACCTCCAACGTTTGGTTTATGTTTAATAAGCATTTTTAATTTTATTGCTTAAATCGCATTTTCTCGGCGAGCTGAGCACTTTTTCTGAATTGTGCCGCTCCCGTCACTCTGGTTAGGTTGGCATCGAAAAAAACGCTCTCGGGTGATTTAGAGTGCCGAGTTTATTACTGCGCATTAAGAAATGACCACCTCCAACGTTTGGTTTATGTTTTATAAGCATTTTTAATTTTATTGCTTAAATCGCATTTTCTCGGCGAGCTGAGCACTTTTTCTGAATTGTGCCGCTCCCGTCACTCTGGTTAGGTTGGCATCGAAAAAAACGCTCTCGGGTGCTTTAGAGTGCCAAGTTTATTACTGCGCATTAAGAAATGACCACCTCCAACGTTTGGTTTATGTTTTATAAGCATTTTTAATTTTATTGCTTAAATCGCATTTTCTCGGCGAGCTGAGCGCTTTTTCTGAATTGTGCCGCTCCCGTCACTCTGGTTAGGTTGGCATCGAAAAAAACGCTCTCGGGTGCTTTAGAGTGCCGAGTTATTCACTGCGCATGAAGAAATGACCACCTCCAACGTTTGGTTTATGTTTTATAAGCATTTTTAATTTTATTGCTTAAATCGCATTTTCTCGGCGAGCTGAGCGCTTTTTCTGAATTGTGCCGCTCCCGTCACTCTGGTTAGGTTGGCATCGAAAAAAACGCTCTCGGGTGCTTTAGAGTGCCGAGTTTATCACTGCGCATGAAGAAATGACCACCTCCAACGTTTGGTTTATGTTTTATAAGCATTTTTAATTTTATTGCTTAAATCGCATTTTCTCGGCGAGCTGAGCGCTTTTTCTGAATTGTGCCGCTCCCGTCACTCTGGTTAGGTTGGCATCGAAAAAAACGCTCTCGGGTGCTTAAGAGTGCCGAGTTTATTACTGCGCATTAAGAAATGACCACCTCCAACGTTTGGTTTATGTTTTATAAGCATTTTTAATTTTATTGCTTAAATCGCATTTTCTCGGCGAGCTGAGCACTTTTTCTGAATTGTGCCGCTCCCGTCACTCTGGTTAGGTTGGCATCGAAAAAAACGCTCTCGGGTGCTTTAGAGTGCCGAGTTTATTACTGCGCATTAAGAAATGACCACCTCCAACGTTTGGTTTATGTTTTATAAGCATTTTTAATTTTATTGCTTAAATCGCATTTTCTCGGCGAGCTGAGCACTTTTTCTGAATTGTGCCGCTCCCGTCACTCTGGTTAGGTTGGCATCGAAAAAAACGCTCTCGGGTGCTTTAGAGTGCCGAGTTTATTACTGCGCATTAAGAAATGACCACCTCCAACGTTTGGTTTATGTTTTATAAGCATTTTTAATTTTATTGCTTAAATCGCATTTTCTCGGCGAGCTGAGCACTTTTTCTGAATTGTGCCGCTCCCGTCACTTGGCATCGAAAAAAACGCTCTCGGGTGCTTTAGAGTGCCGAGTTATTCACTGCGCATGAAGAAATGACCACCTCCAACGTTTGGTTTATGTTTTATAAGCATTTTTAATTTTATTGCTTAAATCGCATTTTCTCGGCGAGCTGAGCGCTTTTTCTGAATTGTGCCGCTCCCGTCACTCTGGTTAGGTTGGCATCGAAAAAAACGCTCTCGGGTGCTTTAGAGTGCCGAGTTATTCACTGCGCATGAAGAAATGACCACCTCCAACGTTTGGTTTATGTTTAATAAGCATTTTTAATTTTATTGCTTAAATCGCATTTTCTCGGCGAGCTGAGCACTTTTTCTGAATTGTGCCGCTCCCGTCACTCTGGTTAGGTTGGCATCGAAAAAAACGCTCTCGGGTGCTTTAGAGTGCCGAGTTTATTACTGCGCATTAGGAAATGACCACCTCCAACGTTTGGTTTATGTTTTATAAGCATTTTTAATTTTATTGCTTAAATCGCATTTTCTCGGCGAGCTGAGCGCTTTTTCTGAATTGTGCCGCTCCCGTCACTCTGGTTAGGTTGGCATCGAAAAAAACGCTCTCGGGTGCTTTAGAGTGCCGAGTTTATTACTGCGCATTAAGAAATGACCACCTCCAACGTTTGGTTTATGTTTTATAAGCATTTTTAATTTTATTGCTTAAATCGCATTTTCTCGGCGAGCTGAGCACTTTTTCTGAATTGTGCCGCTCCCGTCACTCTGGTTAGGTTGGCATCGAAAAAAACGCTCTCGGGTGCTTTAGAGTGCCGAGTTTATTACTGCGCATTGAGAAATGACCACCTCCAACGTTTGGTTTATGTTTTATAAGCATTTTTAATTTTATTGCTTAAATCGCATTTTCTCGGCGAGCTGAGCACTTTTTCTGAATTGTGCCGCTCCCGTCACTCTGGTTAGGTTGGCATCGAAAAAAACGCTCTCGGGTGCTATAGAGTGCCGAGTTTATTACTGCGCATTAAGAAATGACCACCTCCAACGTTTGGTTTATGTTTTATAAGCATTTTTAATTTTATTGCTTAAATCGCATTTTCTCGGCGAGCTGAGCGCTTTTTCTGAATTGTGCCGCTCCCGTCACTCTGGTTAGGTTGGCATCGAAAAAAACGCTCTCGGGTGCTTTAGAGTGCCGAGTTTATCACTGCGCATGAAGAAATGACCACCTCCAACGTTTGGTTTATGTTTTATAAGCATTTTTAATTTTATTGCTTAAATCGCATTTTCTCGGCGAGCTGAGCGCTTTTTCTGAATTGTGCCGCTCCCGTAACTCTGGTTAGGTTGGCATCGAAAAAAAACGCTCTCGGGTGCTTTAGAGTGCCGAGTTTATCACTGCGCATGAAGAAATGACCACTTCCAACGTTTGGTTTATGTTTTATAAGCATTTTTAATTTTATTGCTTAAATCGCATTTTCTCGGCGAGCTGAGCACTTTTTCTGAATTGTGCCGCTCCCGTCACTCTGGTTAGGTTGGCATCGAAAAAAACGCTCTCGGGTGCTCTAGAGTGCCGAGTTTATTACTGCGCATTAAGAAATGACCACCTCCAACGTTTGGTTTATGTTTTATAAGCATTTTTAATTTTATTGCTTAAATCGCATTTTCTCGGCGAGCTGAGCACTTTTTCTGAATTGTGCCGCTCCCGTCACTCTGGTTAGGTTGGCATCGAAAAAAACGCTCTCGGGTGCTTTAGAGTGCCGAGTTTATTACTGCGCATTAAGAAATGACCACCTCCAACGTTTGGTTTATGTTTTATAAGCATTTTTAATTTTATTGCTTAAATCGCATTTTCTCGGCGAGCTGAGCACTTTTTCTGAATTGTGCCGCTCCCGTCACTCTGGTTAGGTTGGCATCGAAAAAAACGCTCTCGGGTGCTTTAGAGTGCCGAGTTTATTACTGCGCATTAAGAAATGACCACCTCCAACGTTTGATTTATGTTTTATAAGCATTTTTAATTTTATTGCTTAAATCGCATTTTCTCGGCGAGCTGAGCACTTTTTCTGAATTGTGCCGCTCCCGTCACTCTGGTTAGGTTGGCATCGAAAAAAACGCTCTCGGGTGCTTTAGAGTGCCGAGTTATTCACTGCGCATGAAGAAATGACCACCTCCAACGTTTGGTTTATGTTTAATAAGCATTTTTTATTTTATTGCTTGAATCGCATTTTCTCGGCGAGCTGAGCACTTTTTCTGAATTGTGCCGCTCCCGTCACTCTGGTTAGGTTGGCATCGAAAAAAACGCTCTCGGGTGCTTTAGAGTGCCGAGTTTATCACTGCGCATGAAGAAATGACCACCTCCAACGTTTGGTTTATGTTTTATAAGCATTTTTAATTTTATTGCTTAAATCGCATTTTCTCGGCGAGCTGAGCACTTTTTCTGAATTGTGCCGCTCCCGTCACTCTGGTTAGGTTGGCATCGAAAAAAACGCTCTCGGGTGCTTTAGAGTGCCGAGTTTATCACTGCGCATGAAGAAATGACCACCTCCAACGTTTGGTTTATGTTTTATAAGCATTTTTAATTTTATTGCTTAAATCGCATTTTCTCGGCGAGCTGAGCGCTTTTTCTGAATTGTGCCGCTCCCGTCACTCTGGTTAGGTTGGCATCGAAAAAAACGCTCTCGGGTGCTTTAGAGTGCCGAGTTTATTACTGCGCATTAAGAAATGACCACCTCCAACGTTTGGTTTATGTTTTATAAGCATTTTTAATTTTATTGCTTAAATCGCATTTTCTCGGCGAGCTGAGCACTTTTTCTGAATTGTGCCGCTCGCGTCACTCTGGTTAGGTTGGCATCGAAAAAAACGCTCTCGGGTGCTTTAGAGTGCCGAGTTTATTACTGCGCATTAAGAAATGACCACCTCCAACGTTTGGTTTATGTTTTATAAGCATTTTTAATTTTATTGCTTAAATCGCATTTTCTCGGCGAGCTGAGCACTTTTTCTGAATTGTGCCGCTCCCGTCACTTGGCATCGAAAAAAACGCTCTCGGGTGCTTTAGAGTGCCGAGTTATTCACTGCGCATGAAGAAATGACCACCTCCAACGTTTGGTTTATGTTTTATAAGCATTTTTAATTTTATTGCTTAAATCGCATTTTCTCGGCGAGCTGAGCGCTTTTTCTGAATTGTGCCGCTCCCGTCACTCTGGTTAGGTTGGCATCGAAAAAAACGCTCTCGGGTGCTCTAGAGTGCCGAGTTTATTACTGCGCATGAAGAAATGACCACCTCCAACGTTTGGTTTATGTTTTATAAGCATTTTTAATTTTATTGCTTAAATCGCATTTTCTCGGCGAGCTGAGCACTTTTTCTGAATTGTGCCGCTCCCGTCACTCTGGTTAGGTTGGCATCGAAAAAAACGCTCTCGGGTGCTTTAGAGTGCCGAGTTTATTACTGCGCATTAAGAAATGACCACCTCCAACGTTTGGTTTATGTTTTATAAGCATTTTTAATTTTATTGCTTAAATCGCATTTTCTCGGCGAGCTGAGCACTTTTTCTGAATTGTGCCGCTCCCGTCACTCTGGTTAGGTTGGCATCGAAAAAAACGCTCTCGGGTGCTTTAGAGTGCCGAGTTATTCACTGCGCATGAAGAAATGACCACCTCCAACGTTTGGTTTATGTTTTATAAGCATTTTTAATTGTATTGCTTAAATCGCATTTTCTCGGCGAGCTGAGCACTTTTTCTGAATTGTGCCGCTCTCGTCACTCTGGTTAGGTTGGCATCGAAAAAAACGCTCTCGGGTGCTTTAGAGTGCCGAGTTTATCACTGCGCATGAAGAAATGACCACCTCCAACGTTTGGTTTATGTTTTATAAGTATTTTTAATTTTATTGCTTAAATCGCATTTTCTCGGCGAGCTGAGCACTTTTTCTGAATTGTGCCGCTCCCGTCACTCTGGTTAGGTTGGCATCGAAAAAAACGCTCTCGGGTGCTTTAGAGTGCCGAGTTATTCACTGCGCATGAAGAAATGACCACCTCCAACGTTTGGTTTATGTTTAATAAGCATTTTTAATTTTATTGCTTGAATCGCATTTTCTTGGCGAGCTGAGCACTTTTTCTGAATTGTGCCGCTCCCGTCACTCTGGTTAGGTTGGCATCGAAAAAAACGCTCTCGGGTGCTTTAGAGTGCCGAGTTTATCACTGCGCATGAAGAAATGACCACCTCCAACGTTTGGTTTATGTTTTATAAGCATTTTTAATTTTATTGCTTAAATCGCATTTTCTCGGCGAGCTGAGCACTTTTTCTGAATTGTGCCGCTCCCGTCACTCTGGTTAGGTTGGCATCGAAAAAAACGCTCTCGGGTGCTTTAGAGTGCCGAGTTTATCACTGCGCATGAAGAAATGACCACCTCCAACGTTTGGTTTATGTTTTATAAGCATTTTTAATTTTATTGCTTAAATCGCATTTTCTCGGCGAGCTGAGCGCTTTTTCTGAATTGTGCCGCTCCCGTCACTCTGGTTAGGTTGGCATCGAAAAAAACGCTCTCGGGTGCTTTAGAGTGCCGACTTTATCACTGCGCATGAAGAAATGACCACCTCCAACGTTTGGTTTATGTTTTATAAGCATTTTTAATTTTATTGCTTAAATCGCATTTTCTCGGCGAGCTGAGCACTTTTTCTGAATTGTGCCGCTCCCGTCACTCTGGTTAGGTTGGCATCGAAAAAAACGCTCTCGGGTGCTTTAGAGTGCCGAGTTTATTACTGCGAATTAGGAAATGACCACCTCCAACGTTTGGTTTATGTTTTATAAGCATTTTTAATTTTATTGCTTGAATCGCATTTTCTCGGCGAGCTGAGCGCTTTTTCTGAATTGTGCCGCTCCCGTCACTCTGGTTAGGTTGGCATCGAAAAAAACGCTCTCGGGTGCTTTAGAGTGCCGAGTTTATTACTGCGAATTAGGAAATGACCACCTCCAACGTTTGGTTTATGTTTTATAAGCATTTTTAATTTTATTGCTTGAATCGCATTTTCTCGGCGAGCTGAGCGCTTTTTCTGAATTGTGCCGCTCCCGTCACTCTGGTTAGGTTGGCATCGAAAAAAACGCTCTCGGGTGCTTTAGAGTGCCGAGTTTATCACTGCGCATGAAGAAATGACCACTTCCAACGTTTGGTTTATGTTTTATAAGCATTTTTAATTTTATTGCTTAAATCGCATTTTCTCGGCGAGCTGAGCACTTTTTCTGAATTGTGCCGCTCCCGTCACTCTGGTTAGGTTGGCATCGAAAAAAACGCTCTCGGGTGCTCTAGAGTGCCGAGTTTATTACTGCGCATTAAGAAATGACCACCTCCAACGTTTGGTTTATGTTTTATAAGCATTTTTAATTTTATTGCTTAAATCGCATTTTCTCGGCGAGCTGAGCACTTTTTCTGAATTGTGCCGCTCCCGTCACTCTGGTTAGGTTGGCATCGAAAAAAACGCTCTCGGGTGCTTTAGAGTGCCGAGTTTATTACTGCGCATTAAGAAATGACCACCTCCAACGTTTGGTTTATGTTTTATAAGCATTTTTAATTTTATTGCTTAAATCGCATTTTCTCGGCGAGCTGAGCACTTTTTCTGAATTGTGCCGCTCCCGTCACTCTGGTTAGGTTGGCATCGAAAAAAACGCTCTCGGGTGCTTTAGAGTGCCGAGTTATTCACTGCGCATGAAGAAATGACCACCTCCAACGTTTGGTTTATGTTTTATAAGCATTTTTAATTTTATTGCTTAAATCGCATTTTCTCGGCGAGCTGAGCACTTTTTCTGAATTGTGCCGCTCGCGTCACTCTGGTTAGGTTGGCATCGAAAAAAACGCTCTCGGGTGCTTTAGAGTGCCGAGTTTATTACTGCGCATTAAGAAATGACCACCTCCAACGTTTGGTTTATGTTTTATAAGCATTTTTAATTTTATTGCTTAAATCGCATTTTCTCGGCGAGCTGAGCACTTTTTCTGAATTGTGCCGCTCCCGTCACTCTGGTTAGGTTGGCATCGAAAAAAACGCTATCGGGTGCTTTAGAGTGCCGAGTTATTCACTGCGCATGAAGAAATGACCACCTCCAACGTTTGGTTTATGTTTAATAAGCATTTTTAATTTTATTGCTTAAATCGCATTTTCTCGGCGAGCTGAGCACTTTTTCTGAATTGTGCCGCTCCCGTCACTCTGGTTAGGTTGGCATCGAAAAAAACGCTCTCGGGTGATTTAGAGTGCCGAGTTTATTACTGCGCATTAAGAAATGACCACCTCCAACGTTTGGTTTATGTTTTATAAGCATTTTTAATTTTATTGCTTAAATCGCATTTTCTCGGCGAGCTGAGCACTTTTTCTGAATTGTGCCGCTCCCGTCACTCTGGTTAGGTTGGCATCGAAAAAAACGCTCTCGGGTGCTTTAGAGTGCCAAGTTTATTACTGCGCATTAAGAAATGACCACCTCCAACGTTTGGTTTATGTTTTATAAGCATTTTTAATTTTATTGCTTAAATCGCATTTTCTCGGCGAGCTGAGCGCTTTTTCTGAATTGTGCCGCTCCCGTCACTCTGGTTAGGTTGGCATCGAAAAAAACGCTCTCGGGTGCTTTAGAGTGCCGAGTTATTCACTGCGCATGAAGAAATGACCACCTCCAACGTTTGGTTTATGTTTTATAAGCATTTTTAATTTTATTGCTTAAATCGCATTTTCTCGGCGAGCTGAGCGCTTTTTCTGAATTGTGCCGCTCCCGTCACTCTGGTTAGGTTGGCATCGAAAAAAACGCTCTCGGGTGCTTTAGAGTGCCGAGTTTATCACTGCGCATGAAGAAATGACCACCTCCAACGTTTGGTTTATGTTTTATAAGCATTTTTAATTTTATTGCTTAAATCGCATTTTCTCGGCGAGCTGAGCGCTTTTTCTGAATTGTGCCGCTCCCGTCACTCTGGTTAGGTTGGCATCGAAAAAAACGCTCTCGGGTGCTTAAGAGTGCCGAGTTTATTACTGCGCATTAAGAAATGACCACCTCCAACGTTTGGTTTATGTTTTATAAGCATTTTTAATTGTATTGCTTAAATCGCATTTTCTCGGCGAGCTGAGCACTTTTTCTGAATTGTGCCGCTCCCGTCACTCTGGTTAGGTTGGCATCGAAAAAAACGCTCTCGGGTGCTTTAGAGTGCCGAGTTTATTACTGCGCATTAAGAAATGACCACCTCCAACGTTTGGTTTATGTTTTATAAGCATTTTTAATTTTATTGCTTAAATCGCATTTTCTCGGCGAGCTGAGCACTTTTTCTGAATTGTGCCGCTCCCGTCACTCTGGTTAGGTTGGCATCGAAAAAAACGCTCTCGGGTGCTTTAGAGTGCCGAGTTTATTACTGCGCTTTAAGAAATGACCACCTCCAACGTTTGGTTTATGTTTTATAAGCATTTTTAATTTTATTGCTTAAATCGCATTTTCTCGGCGAGCTGAGCACTATTTCTGAATTGTGCCGCTCCCGTCACTTGGCATCGAAAAAAACGCTCTCGGGTGCTTTAGAGTGCCGAGTTATTCACTGCGCATGAAGAAATGACCACCTCCAACGTTTGGTTTATGTTTTATAAGCATTTTTAATTTTATTGCTTAAATCGCATTTTCTCGGCGAGCTGAGCGCTTTTTCTGAATTGTGCCGCTCCCGTCACTCTGGTTAGGTTGGCATCGAAAAAAACGCTCTCGGGTGCTTTAGAGTGCCGAGTTATTCACTGCGCATGAAGAAATGACCACCTCCAACGTTTGGTTTATGTTTAATAAGCATTTTTAATTTTATTGCTTAAATCGCATTTTCTCGGCGAGCTGAGCACTTTTTCTGAATTGTGCCGCTCCCGTCACTCTGGTTAGGTTGGCATCGAAAAAAACGCTCTCGGGTGCTTTAGAGTGCCGAGTTTATTACTGCGCATTAGGAAATGACCACCTCCAACGTTTGGTTTATGTTTTATAAGCATTTTTAATTTTATTGCTTAAATCGCATTTTCTCGGCGAGCTGAGCGCTTTTTCTGAATTGTGCCGCTCCCGTCACTCTGGTTAGGTTGGCATCGAAAAAAACGCTCTCGGGTGCTTTAGAGTGCCGAGTTTATTACTGCGCATTAAGAAATGACCACCTCCAACGTTTGGTTTATGTTTTATAAGCATTTTTAATTTTATTGCTTAAATCGCATTTTCTCGGCGAGCTGAGCACTTTTTCTGAATTGTGCCGCTCCCGTCACTCTGGTTAGGTTGGCATCGAAAAAAACGCTCTCGGGTGCTTTAGAGTGCCGAGTTTATTACTGCGCATTGAGAAATGACCACCTCCAACGTTTGGTTTATGTTTTATAAGCATTTTTAATTTTATTGCTTAAATCGCATTTTCTCGGCGAGCTGAGCACTTTTTCTGAATTGTGCCGCTCCCGTCACTCTGGTTAGGTTGGCATCGAAAAAAACGCTCTCGGGTGCTATAGAGTGCCGAGTTTATTACTGCGCATTAAGAAATGACCACCTCCAACGTTTGGTTTATGTTTTATAAGCATTTTTAATTTTATTGCTTAAATCGCATTTTCTCGGCGAGCTGAGCGCTTTTTCTGAATTGTGCCGCTCCCGTCACTCTGGTTAGGTTGGCATCGAAAAAAACGCTCTCGGGTGCTTTAGAGTGCCGAGTTTATCACTGCGCATGAAGAAATGACCACCTCCAACGTTTGGTTTATGTTTTATAAGCATTTTTAATTTTATTGCTTAAATCGCATTTTCTCGGCGAGCTGAGCGCTTTTTCTGAATTGTGCCGCTCCCGTAACTCTGGTTAGGTTGGCATCGAAAAAAACGCTCTCGGGTGCTTTAGAGTGCCGAGTTTATCACTGCGCATGAAGAAATGACCACTTCCAACGTTTGGTTTATGTTTTATAAGCATTTTTAATTTTATTGCTTAAATCGCATTTTCTCGGCGAGCTGAGCACTTTTTCTGAATTGTGCCGCTCCCGTCACTCTGGTTAGGTTGGCATCGAAAAAAACGCTCTCGGGTGCTCTAGAGTGCCGAGTTTATTACTGCGCATTAAGAAATGACCACCTCCAACGTTTGGTTTATGTTTTATAAGCATTTTTAATTTTATTGCTTAAATCGCATTTTCTCGGCGAGCTGAGCACTTTTTCTGAATTGTGCCGCTCCCGTCACTCTGGTTAGGTTGGCATCGAAAAAAACGCTCTCGGGTGCTTTAGAGTGCCGAGTTTATTACTGCGCATTAAGAAATGACCACCTCCAACGTTTGGTTTATGTTTTATAAGCATTTTTAATTTTATTGCTTAAATCGCATTTTCTCGGCGAGCTGAGCACTTTTTCTGAATTGTGCCGCTCCCGTCACTTGGCATCGAAAAAAACGCTCTCGGGTGCTTTAGAGTGCCGAGTTATTCACTGCGCATGAAGAAATGACCACCTCCAACGTTTGGTTTATGTTTTATAAGCATTTTTAATTTTATTGCTTAAATCGCATTTTCTCGGCGAGCTGAGCGCTTTTTCTGAATTGTGCCGCTCCCGTCACTCTGGTTAGGTTGGCATCGAAAAAAACGCTCTCGGGTGCTTTAGAGTGCCGAGTTATTCACTGCGCATGAAGAAATGACCACCTCCAACGTTTGGTTTATGTTTAATAAGCATTTTTAATTTTATTGCTTAAATCGCATTTTCTCGGCGAGCTGAGCACTTTTTCTGAATTGTGCCGCTCCCGTCACTCTGGTTAGGTTGGCATCGAAAAAAACGCTCTCGGGTGCTTTAGAGTGCCGAGTTTATTACTGCGCATTAGGAAATGACCACCTCCAACGTTTGGTTTATGTTTTATAAGCATTTTTAATTTTATTGCTTAAATCGCATTTTCTCGGCGAGCTGAGCGCTTTTTCTGAATTGTGCCGCTCCCGTCACTCTGGTTAGGTTGGCATCGAAAAAAACGCTCTCGGGTGCTTTAGAGTGCCGAGTTTATTACTGCGCATTAAGAAATGACCACCTCCAACGTTTGGTTTATGTTTTATAAGCATTTTTAATTTTATTGCTTAAATCGCATTTTCTCGGCGAGCTGAGCACTTTTTCTGAATTGTGCCGCTCCCGTCACTCTGGTTAGGTTGGCATCGAAAAAAACGCTCTCGGGTGCTCTAGAGTGCCGAGTTTATTACTGCGCATTAAGAAATGACCACCTCCAACGTTTGGTTTATGTTTTATAAGCATTTTTAATTTTATTGCTTAAATCGCATTTTCTCGGCGAGCTGAGCACTTTTTCTGAATTGTGCCGCTCCCGTCACTCTGGTTAGGTTGGCATCGAAAAAAACGCTCTCGGGTGCTTTAGAGTGCCGAGTTTATTACTGCGCATTAAGAAATGACCACCTCCAACGTTTGGTTTATGTTTTATAAGCATTTTTAATTTTATTGCTTAAATCGCATTTTCTCGGCGAGCTGAGCACTTTTTCTGAATTGTGCCGCTCCCGTCACTCTGGTTAGGTTGGCATCGAAAAAAACGCTCTCGGGTGCTTTAGAGTGCCGAGTTATTCACTGCGCATGAAGAAATGACCACCTCCAACGTTTGGTTTATGTTTTATAAGCATTTTTAATTGTATTGCTTAAATCGCATTTTCTCGGCGAGCTGAGCACTTTTTCTGAATTGTGCCGCTCCCGTCACTCTGGTTAGGTTGGCATCGAAAAAAACGCTCTCGGGTGCTTTAGAGTGCCGAGTTTATCACTGCGCATGAAGAAATGACCACCTCCAACGTTTGGTTTATGTTTTATAAGTATTTTTAATTTTATTGCTTAAATCGCATTTTCTCGGCGAGCTGAGCACTTTTTCTGAATTGTGCCGCTCCCGTCACTCTGGTTAGGTTGGCATCGAAAAAAACGCTCTCGGGTGCTTTAGAGTGCCGAGTTATTCACTGCGCATGAAGAAATGACCACCTCCAACGTTTGGTTTATGTTTAATAAGCATTTTTAATTTTATTGCTTGAATCGCATTTTCTCGGCGAGCTGAGCACTTTTTCTGAATTGTGCCGCTCCCGTCACTCTGGTTAGGTTGGCATCGAAAAAAACGCTCTCGGGTGCTTTAGAGTGCCGAGTTTATCACTGCGCATGAAGAAATGACCACCTCCAACGTTTGGTTTATGTTTTATAAGCATTTTTAATTTTATTGCTTAAATCGCATTTTCTCGGCGAGCTGAGCACTTTTTCTGAATTGTGCCGCTCCCGTCACTCTGGTTAGGTTGGCATCGAAAAAAACGCTCTCGGGTGCTTTAGAGTGCCGAGTTTATCACTGCGCATGAAGAAATGACCACCTCCAACGTTTGGTTTATGTTTTATAAGCATTTTTAATTTTATTGCTTAAATCGCATTTTCTCGGCGAGCTGAGCGCTTTTTCTGAATTGTGCCGCTCCCGTCACTCTGGTTAGGTTGGCATCGAAAAAAACGCTCTCGGGTGCTTTAGAGTGCCGACTTTATCACTGCGCATGAAGAAATGACCACCTCCAACGTTTGGTTTATGTTTTATAAGCATTTTTAATTTTATTGCTTAAATCGCATTTTCTCGGCGAGCTGAGCACTTTTTCTGAATTGTGCCGCTCCCGTCACTCTGGTTAGGTTGGCATCGAAAAAAACGCTCTCGGGTGCTTTAGAGTGCCGAGTTTATTACTGCGCATTAGGAAATGACCACCTCCAACGTTTGGTTTATGTTTTATAAGCATTTTTAATTTTATTGCTTAAATCGCATTTTCTCGGCGAGCTGAGCGCTTTTTCTGAATTGTGCCGCTCCCGTCACTCTGGTTAGGTTGGCATCGAAAAAAACGCTCTCGGGTGCTTTAGAGTGCCGAGTTTATCACTGCGCATGAAGAAATGACCACCTCCAACGTTTGGTTTATGTTTTATAAGCATTTTTAATTTTATTGCTTAAATCGCATTTTCTCGGCGAGCTGAGCGCTTTTTCTGAATTGTGCCGCTCCCGTAACTCTGGTTAGGTTGGCATCGAAAAAAACGCTCTCGGGTGCTTTAGAGTGCCGAGTTTATCACTGCGCATGAAGAAATGACCACTTCCAACGTTTGGTTTATGTTTTATAAGCATTTCTAATTTTATTGCTTAAATCGCATTTTCTCGGCGAGCTGAGCACTTTTTCTGAATTGTGCCGCTCCCGTCACTCTGGTTAGGTTGGCATCGAAAAAAACGCTCTCGGGTGCTTTAGAGTGCCGAGTTATTCACTGCGCATGAAGAAATGACCACCTCCAACGTTTGGTTTATGTTTAATAAGCATTTTTAATTTTATTGCTTAAATCGCATTTTCTCGGCGAGCTGAGCACTTTTTCTGAATTGTGCCGCTCCCGTCACTCTGGTTAGGTTGGCATCGAAAAAAACGCTCTCGGGTGCTTTAGAGTGCCGAGTTTATTACTGCGCATTAGGAAATGACCACCTCCAACGTTTGGTTTATGTTTTATAAGCATTTTTAATTTTATTGCTTAAATCGCATTTTCTCGGCGAGCTGAGCGCTTTTTCTGAATTGTGCCGCTCCCGTCACTCTGGTTAGGTTGGCATCGAAAAAAACGCTCTCGGGTGCTTTAGAGTGCCGAGTTTATTACTGCGCATTAAGAAATGACCACCTCCAACGTTTGGTTTATGTTTTATAAGCATTTTTAATTTTATTGCTTAAATCGCATTTTCTCGGCGAGCTGAGCACTTTTTCTGAATTGTGCCGCTCCCGTCACTCTGGTTAGGTTGGCATCGAAAAAAACGCTCTCGGGTGCTTTAGAGTGCCGAGTTTATTACTGCGCATTGAGAAATGACCACCTCCAACGTTTGGTTTATGTTTTATAAGCATTTTTAATTTTATTGCTTAAATCGCATTTTCTCGGCGAGCTGAGCACTTTTTCTGAATTGTGCCGCTCCCGTCACTCTGGTTAGGTTGGCATCGAAAAAAACGCTCTCGGGTGCTTTAGAGTGCCGAGTTTATTACTGCGCATTAAGAAATGACCACCTCCAACGTTTGGTTTATGTTTTATAAGCATTTTTAATTTTATTGCTTAAATCGCATTTTCTCGGCGAGCTGAGCGCTTTTTCTGAATTGTGCCGCTCCCGTCACTCTGGTTAGGTTGGCATCGAAAAAAACGCTCTCGGGTGCTTTAGAGTGCCGAGTTTATCACTGCGCATGAAGAAATGACCACCTCCAACGTTTGGTTTATGTTTTATAAGCATTTTTAATTTTATTGCTTAAATCGCATTTTCTCGGCGAGCTGAGCGCTTTTTCTGAATTGTGCCGCTCCCGTAACTCTGGTTAGGTTGGCATCGAAAAAAACGCTCTCGGGTGCTTTAGAGTGCCGAGTTTATCACTGCGCATGAAGAAATGACCACTTCCAACGTTTGGTTTATGTTTTATAAGCATTTTTAATTTTATTGCTTAAATCGCATTTTCTCGGCGAGCTGAGCACTTTTTCTGAATTGTGCCGCTCCCGTCACTCTGGTTAGGTTGGCATCGAAAAAAACGCTCTCGGGTGCTCTAGAGTGCCGAGTTTATTACTGCGCATTAAGAAATGACCACCTCCAACGTTTGGTTTATGTTTTATAAGCATTTTTAATTTTATTGCTTAAATCGCATTTTCTCGGCGAGCTGAGCACTTTTTCTGAATTGTGCCGCTCCCGTCACTCTGGTTAGGTTGGCATCGAAAAAAACGCTCTCGGGTGCTTTAGAGTGCCGAGTTTATTACTGCGCATTAAGAAATGACCACCTCCAACGTTTGGTTTATGTTTTATAAGCATTTTTAATTTTATTGCTTAAATCGCATTTTCTCGGCGAGCTGAGCACTTTTTCTGAATTGTGCCGCTCCCGTCACTCTGGTTAGGTTGGCATCGAAAAAAACGCTCTCGGGTGCTTTAGAGTGCCGAGTTATTCACTGCGCATGAAGAAATGACCACCTCCAACGTTTGGTTTATGTTTTATAAGCATTTTTAATTTTATTGCTTAAATCGCATTTTCTCGGCGAGCTGAGCACTTTTTCTGAATTGTGCCGCTCCCGTCACTCTGGTTAGGTTGGCATCGAAAAAAACGCTCTCGGGTGCTTTAGAGTGCCGAGTTTATTACTGCGCATTAAGAAATGACCACCTCCAACGTTTGGTTTATGTTTTATAAGCATTTTTAATTTTATTGCTTAAATCGCATTTTCTCGGCGAGCTGAGCACTTTTTCTGAATTGTGCCGCTCCCGTCACTCTGGTTAGGTTGGCATCGAAAAAAACGCTCTCGGGTGCTTTAGAGTGCCGAGTTTATTACTGCGCATTAAGAAATGACCACCTCCAACGTTTGATTTATGTTTTATAAGCATTTTTAATTTTATTGCTTAAATCGCATTTTCTCGGCGAGCTGAGCACTTTTTCTGAATTGTGCCGCTCCCGTCACTCTGGTTAGGTTGGCATCGAAAAAAACGCTCTCGGGTGCTTTAGAGTGCCGAGTTATTCACTGCGCATGAAGAAATGACCACCTCCAACGTTTGGTTTATGTTTAATAAGCATTTTTTATTTTATTGCTTGAATCGCATTTTCTCGGCGAGCTGAGCACTTTTTCTGAATTGTGCCGCTCCCGTCACTCTGGTTAGGTTGGCATCGAAAAAAACGCTCTCGGGTGCTTTAGAGTGCCGAGTTTATCACTGCGCATGAAGAAATGACCACCTCCAACGTTTGGTTTATGTTTTATAAGCATTTTTAATTTTATTGCTTAAATCGCATTTTCTCGGCGAGCTGAGCACTTTTTCTGAATTGTGCCGCTCCCGTCACTCTGGTTAGGTTGGCATCGAAAAAAACGCTCTCGGGTGCTTTAGAGTGCCGAGTTTATCACTGCGCATGAAGAAATGACCACCTCCAACGTTTGGTTTATGTTTTATAAGCATTTTTAATTTTATTGCTTAAATCGCATTTTCTCGGCGAGCTGAGCGCTTTTTCTGAATTGTGCCGCTCCCGTCACTCTGGTTAGGTTGGCATCGAAAAAAACGCTCTCGGGTGCTTTAGAGTGCCGAGTTTATTACTGCGCATTAAGAAATGACCACCTCCAACGTTTGGTTTATGTTTTATAAGCATTTTTAATTTTATTGCTTAAATCGCATTTTCTCGGCGAGCTGAGCACTTTTTCTGAATTGTGCCGCTCGCGTCACTCTGGTTAGGTTGGCATCGAAAAAAACGCTCTCGGGTGCTTTAGAGTGCCGAGTTTATTACTGCGCATTAAGAAATGACCACCTCCAACGTTTGGTTTATGTTTTATAAGCATTTTTAATTTTATTGCTTAAATCGCATTTTCTCGGCGAGCTGAGCACTTTTTCTGAATTGTGCCGCTCCCGTCACTCTGGTTAGGTTGGCATCGAAAAAAACGCTATCGGGTGCTTTAGAGTGCCGAGTTATTCACTGCGCATGAAGAAATGACCACCTCCAACGTTTGGTTTATGTTTAATAAGCATTTTTAATTTTATTGCTTAAATCGCATTTTCTCGGCGAGCTGAGCACTTTTTCTGAATTGTGCCGCTCCCGTCACTCTGGTTAGGTTGGCATCGAAAAAAACGCTCTCGGGTGATTTAGAGTGCCGAGTTTATTACTGCGCATTAAGAAATGACCACCTCCAACGTTTGGTTTATGTTTTATAAGCATTTTTAATTTTATTGCTTAAATCGCATTTTCTCGGCGAGCTGAGCACTTTTTCTGAATTGTGCCGCTCCCGTCACTCTGGTTAGGTTGGCATCGAAAAAAACGCTCTCGGGTGCTTTAGAGTGCCAAGTTTATTACTGCGCATTAAGAAATGACCACCTCCAACGTTTGGTTTATGTTTTATAAGCATTTTTAATTTTATTGCTTAAATCGCATTTTCTCGGCGAGCTGAGCGCTTTTTCTGAATTGTGCCGCTCCCGTCACTCTGGTTAGGTTGGCATCGAAAAAAACGCTCTCGGGTGCTTTAGAGTGCCGAGTTATTCACTGCGCATGAAGAAATGACCACCTCCAACGTTTGGTTTATGTTTTATAAGCATTTTTAATTTTATTGCTTAAATCGCATTTTCTCGGCGAGCTGAGCGCTTTTTCTGAATTGTGCCGCTCCCGTCACTCTGGTTAGGTTGGCATCGAAAAAAACGCTCTCGGGTGCTTTAGAGTGCCGAGTTTATCACTGCGCATGAAGAAATGACCACCTCCAACGTTTGGTTTATGTTTTATAAGCATTTTTAATTTTATTGCTTAAATCGCATTTTCTCGGCGAGCTGAGCGCTTTTTCTGAATTGTGCCGCTCCCGTCACTCTGGTTAGGTTGGCATCGAAAAAAACGCTCTCGGGTGCTTAAGAGTGCCGAGTTTATTACTGCGCATTAAGAAATGACCACCTCCAACGTTTGGTTTATGTTTTATAAGCATTTTTAATTTTATTGCTTAAATCGCATTTTCTCGGCGAGCTGAGCACTTTTTCTGAATTGTGCCGCTCCCGTCACTCTGGTTAGGTTGGCATCGAAAAAAACGCTCTCGGGTGCTTTAGAGTGCCGAGTTTATTACTGTGCATTAAGAAATGACCACCTCCAACGTTTGGTTTATGTTTTATAAGCATTTTTAATTTTATTGCTTAAATCGCATTTTCTCGGCGAGCTGAGCACTTTTTCTGAATTGTGCCGCTCCCGTCACTCTGGTTAGGTTGGCATCGAAAAAAACGCTTTCGGGTGCTTTAGAGTGCCGAGTTTATTACTGCGCATTAAGAAATGACCACCTCCAACGTTTGGTTTATGTTTTATAAGCATTTTTAATTTTATTGCTTAAATCGCATTTTCTCGGCGAGCTGAGCACTTTTTCTGAATTGTGCCGCTCCCGTCACTCTGGTTAGGTTGGCATCGAAAAAAACGCTCTCGGGTGCTTTAGAGTGCCGAGTTTATTACTGCGCATTAAGAAATGACCACCTCCAACGTTTGGTTTATGTTTTATAAGCATTTTTAATTTTATTGCTTAAATCGCATTTTCTCGGCGAGCTGAGCACTTTTTCTGAATTGTGCCGCTCCCGTCACTCTGGTTAGGTTGGCATCGAAAAAAACGCTCTCGGGTGCTTTAGAGTGCCGAGTTATTCACTGCGCATGAAGAAATGACCACCTCCAACGTTTGGTTTATGTTTTATAAGCATTTTTAATTTTATTGCTTAAATCGCATTTTCTCGGCGAGCTGAGCACTTTTTCTGAATTGTGCCGCTCCCGTCACTCTGGTTAGGTTGGCATCGAAAAAAACGCTCTCGGGTGCTTTAGAGTGCCGAGTTTATTACTGCGCATTAAGAAATGACCACCTCCAACGTTTGGTTTATGTTTTATAAGCATTTTTAATTTTATTGCTTAAATCGCATTTTCTCGGCGAGCTGAGCACTTTTTCTGAATTGTGCCGCTCCCGTCACTCTGGTTAGGTTGGCATCGAAAAAAACGCTCTCGGGTGCTTTAGAGTGCCGAGTTTATTACTGCGCATTAAGAAATGACCACCTCCAACGTTTGATTTATGTTTTATAAGCATTTTTAATTTTATTGCTTAAATCGCATTTTCTCGGCGAGCTGAGCACTTTTTCTGAATTGTGCCGCTCCCGTCACTCTGGTTAGGTTGGCATCGAAAAAAACGCTCTCGGGTGCTTTAGAGTGCCGAGTTATTCACTGCGCATGAAGAAATGACCACCTCCAACGTTTGGTTTATGTTTAATAAGCATTTTTTATTTTATTGCTTGAATCGCATTTTCTCGGCGAGCTGAGCACTTTTTCTGAATTGTGCCGCTCCCGTCACTCTGGTTAGGTTGGCATCGAAAAAAACGCTCTCGGGTGCTTTAGAGTGCCGAGTTTATCACTGCGCATGAAGAAATGACCACCTCCAACGTTTGGTTTATGTTTTATAAGTATTTTTAATTTTATTGCTTAAATCGCATTTTCTCGGCGAGCTGAGCACTTTTTCTGAATTGTGCCGCTCCCGTCACTCTGGTTAGGTTGGCATCGAAAAAAACGCTCTCGGGTGCTTTAGAGTGCCGAGTTTATTACTGCGCATTAAGAAATGACCACCTCCAACGTTTGGTTTATGTTTTATAAGCATTTTTAATTTTATTGCTTAAATCGCATTTTCTCGGCGAGCTGAGCACTTTTTCTGAATTGTGCCGCTCCCGTCACTCTGGTTAGGTTGGCATCGAAAAAAACGCTATTGGGTGCTTTAGAGTGCCGAGTTATTCACTGCGCATGAAGAAATGACCACCTCCAACGTTTGGTTTATGTTTTATAAGCATTTTTAATTTTATTGCTTAAATCGCATTTTCTCGGCGAGCTGAGCACTTTTTCTGAATTGTGCCGCTCGCGTCACTCTGGTTAGGTTGGCATCGAAAAAAACGCTCTCGGGTGCTTTAGAGTGCCGAGTTTATTACTGCGCATTAAGAAATGACCACCTCCAACGTTTGGTTTATGTTTTATAAGCATTTTTAATTTTATTGCTTAAATCGCATTTTCTCGGCGAGCTGAGCACTTTTTCTGAATTGTGCCGCTCCCGTCACTCTGGTTAGGTTGGCATCGAAAAAAACGCTATCGGGTGCTTTAGAGTGCCGAGTTATTCACTGCGCATGAAGAAATGACCACCTCCAACGTTTGGTTTATGTTTAATAAGCATTTTTAATTTTATTGCTTAAATCGCATTTTCTCGGCGAGCTGAGCACTTTTTCTGAATTGTGCCGCTCCCGTCACTCTGGTTAGGTTGGCATCGAAAAAAACGCTCTCGGGTGATTTAGAGTGCCGAGTTTATTACTGCGCATTAAGAAATGACCACCTCCAACGTTTGGTTTATGTTTTATAAGCATTTTTAATTTTATTGCTTAAATCGCATTTTCTCGGCGAGCTGAGCACTTTTTCTGAATTGTGCCGCTCCCGTCACTCTGGTTAGGTTGGCATCGAAAAAAACGCTCTCGGGTGCTTTAGAGTGCCAAGTTTATTACTGCGCGTTAAGAAATGACCACCTCCAACGTTTGGTTTATGTTTTATAAGCATTTTTAATTTTATTGCTTAAATCGCATTTTCTCGGCGAGCTGAGCGCTTTTTCTGAATTGTGCCGCTCCCGTCACTCTGGTTAGGTTGGCATCGAAAAAAACGCTCTCGGGTGCTTTAGAGTGCCGAGTTATTCACTGCGCATGAAGAAATGACCACCTCCAACGTTTGGTTTATGTTTTATAAGCATTTTTAATTTTATTGCTTAAATCGCATTTTCTCGGCGAGCTGAGCGCTTTTTCTGAATTGTGCCGCTCCCGTCACTCTGGTTAGGTTGGCATCGAAAAAAACGCTCTCGGGTGCTTTAGAGTGCCGAGTTTATCACTGCGCATGAAGAAATGACCACCTCCAACGTTTGGTTTATGTTTTATAAGCATTTTTAATTTTATTGCTTAAATCGCATTTTCTCGGCGAGCTGAGCGCTTTTTCTGAATTGTGCCGCTCCCGTCACTCTGGTTAGGTTGGCATCGAAAAAAACGCTCTCGGGTGCTTAAGAGTGCCGAGTTTATTACTGCGCATTAAGAAATGACCACCTCCAACGTTTGGTTTATGTTTTATAAGCATTTTTAATTTTATTGCTTAAATCGCATTTTCTCGGCGAGCTGAGCACTTTTTCTGAATTGTGCCGCTCCCGTCACTCTGGTTAGGTTGGCATCGAAAAAAACGCTCTCGGGTGCTTTAGAGTGCCGAGTTTATTACTGCGCATTAAGAAATGACCACCTCCAACGTTTGGTTTATGTTTTATAAGCATTTTTAATTTTATTGCTTAAATCGCATTTTCTCGGCGAGCTGAGCACTTTTTCTGAATTGTGCCGCTCCCGTCACTCTGGTTAGGTTGGCATCGAAAAAAACGCTCTCGGGTGCTTTAGAGTGCCGAGTTTATTACTGCGCATTAAGAAATGACCACCTCCAACGTTTGGTTTATGTTTTATAAGCATTTTTAATTTTATTGCTTAAATCGCATTTTCTCGGCGAGCTGAGCACTTTTTCTGAATTGTGCCGCTCCCGTCACTTGGCATCGAAAAAAACGCTCTCGGGTGCTTTAGAGTGCCGAGTTATTCACTGCGCATGAAGAAATGACCACCTCCAACGTTTGGTTTATGTTTTATAAGCATTTTTAATTTTATTGCTTAAATCGCATTTTCTCGGCGAGCTGAGCGCTTTTTCTGAATTGTGCCGCTCCCGTCACTCTGGTTAGGTTGGCATCGAAAAAAACGCTCTCGGGTGCTTTAGAGTGCCGAGTTATTCACTGCGCATGAAGAAATGACCACCTCCAACGTTTGGTTTATGTTTAATAAGCATTTTTAATTTTATTGCTTAAATCGCATTTTCTCGGCGAGCTGAGCACTTTTTCTGAATTGTGCCGCTCCCGTCACTCTGGTTAGGTTGGCATCGAAAAAAACGCTCTCGGGTGCTTTAGAGTGCCGAGTTTATTACTGCGCATTAGGAAATGACCACCTCCAACGTTTGGTTTATGTTTTATAAGCATTTTTAATTTTATTGCTTAAATCGCATTTTCTCGGCGAGCTGAGCGCTTTTTCTGAATTGTGCCGCTCCCGTCACTCTGGTTAGGTTGGCATCGAAAAAAACGCTCTCGGGTGCTATAGAGTGCCGAGTTTATTACTGCGCATTAAGAAATGACCACCTCCAACGTTTGGTTTATGTTTTATAAGCATTTTTAATTTTATTGCTTAAATCGCATTTTCTCGGCGAGCTGAGCGCTTTTTCTGAATTGTGCCGCTCCCGTCACTCTGGTTAGGTTGGCATCGAAAAAAACGCTCTCGGGTGCTTTAGAGTGCCGAGTTTATCACTGCGCATGAAGAAATGACCACCTCCAACGTTTGGTTTATGTTTTATAAGCATTTTTAATTTTATTGCTTAAATCGCATTTTCTCGGCGAGCTGAGCGCTTTTTCTGAATTGTGCCGCTCCCGTAACTCTGGTTAGGTTGGCATCGAAAAAAACGCTCTCGGGTGCTTTAGAGTGCCGAGTTTATCACTGCGCATGAAGAAATGACCACTTCCAACGTTTGGTTTATGTTTTATAAGCATTTTTAATTTTATTGCTTAAATCGCATTTTCTCGGCGAGCTGAGCACTTTTTCTGAATTGTGCCGCTCCCGTCACTCTGGTTAGGTTGGCATCGAAAAAAACGCTCTCGGGTGCTCTAGAGTGCCGAGTTTATTACTGCGCATTAAGAAATGACCACCTCCAACGTTTGGTTTATGTTTTATAAGCATTTTTAATTTTATTGCTTAAATCGCATTTTCTCGGCGAGCTGAGCACTTTTTCTGAATTGTGCCGCTCCCGTCACTCTGGTTAGGTTGGCATCGAAAAAAACGCTCTCGGGTGCTTTAGAGTGCCGAGTTTATTACTGCGCATTAAGAAATGACCACCTCCAACGTTTGGTTTATGTTTTATAAGCATTTTTAATTTTATTGCTTAAATCGCATTTTCTCGGCGAGCTGAGCACTTTTTCTGAATTGTGCCGCTCCCGTCACTCTGGTTAGGTTGGCATCGAAAAAAACGCTCTCGGGTGCTTTAGAGTGCCGAGTTTATTACTGCGCATTAAGAAATGACCACCTCCAACGTTTGATTTATGTTTTATAAGCATTTTTAATTTTATTGCTTAAATCGCATTTTCTCGGCGAGCTGAGCACTTTTTCTGAATTGTGCCGCTCCCGTCACTCTGGTTAGGTTGGCATCGAAAAAAACGCTCTCGGGTGCTTTAGAGTGCCGAGTTATTCACTGCGCATGAAGAAATGACGACCTCCAACGTTTGGTTTATGTTTAATAAGCATTTTTTATTTTATTGCTTGAATCGCATTTTCTCGGCGAGCTGAGCACTTTTTCTGAATTGTGCCGCTCCCGTCACTCTGGTTAGGTTGGCATCGAAAAAAACGCTCTCGGGTGCTTTAGAGTGCCGAGTTTATCACTGCGCATGAAGAAATGACCACCTCCAACGTTTGGTTTATGTTTTATAAGCATTTTTAATTTTATTGCTTAAATCGCATTTTCTCGGCGAGCTGAGCACTTTTTCTGAATTGTGCCGCTCCCGTCACTCTGGTTAGGTTGGCATCGAAAAAAACGCTCTCGGGTGCTTTAGAGTGCCGAGTTTATCACTGCGCATGAAGAAATGACCACCTCCAACGTTTGGTTTATGTTTTATAAGCATTTTTAATTTTATTGCTTAAATCGCATTTTCTCGGCGAGCTGAGCGCTTTTTCTGAATTGTGCCGCTCCCGTCACTCTGGTTAGGTTGGCATCGAAAAAAACGCTCTCGGGTGCTTTAGAGTGCCGAGTTTATTACTGCGCATTAAGAAATGACCACCTCCAACGTTTGGTTTATGTTTTATAAGCATTTTTAATTTTATTGCTTAAATCGCATTTTCTCGGCGAGCTGAGCACTTTTTCTGAATTGTGCCGCTCGCGTCACTCTGGTTAGGTTGGCATCGAAAAAAACGCTCTCGGGTGCTTTAGAGTGCCGAGTTTATTACTGCGCATTAAGAAATGACCACCTCCAACGTTTGGTTTATGTTTTATAAGCATTTTTAATTTTATTGCTTAAATCGCATTTTCTCGGCGAGCTGAGCACTTTTTCTGAATTGTGCCGCTCCCGTCACTTGGCATCGAAAAAAACGCTCTCGGGTGCTTTAGAGTGCCGAGTTATTCACTGCGCATGAAGAAATGACCACCTCCAACGTTTCGTTTATGTTTTATAAGCATTTTTAATTTTATTGCTTAAATCGCATTTTCTCGGCGAGCTGAGCGCTTTTTCTGAATTGTGCCGCTCCCGTCACTCTGGTTAGGTTGGCATCGAAAAAAACGCTCTCGGGTGCTTTAGAGTGCCGAGTTATTCACTGCGCATGAAGAAATGACCACCTCCAACGTTTGGTTTATGTTTAATAAGCATTTTTAATTTTATTGCTTAAATCGCATTTTCTCGGCGAGCTGAGCACTTTTTCTGAATTGTGCCGCTCCCGTCACTCTGGTTAGGTTGGCATCGAAAAAAACGCTCTCGGGTGCTTTAGAGTGCCGAGTTTATTACTGCGCATTAGGAAATGACCACCTCCAACGTTTGGTTTATGTTTTATAAGCATTTTTAATTTTATTGCTTAAATCGCATTTTCTCGGCGAGCTGAGCGCTTTTTCTGAATTGTGCCGCTCCCGTCACTCTGGTTAGGTTGGCATCGAAAAAAACGCTCTCGGGTGCTTTAGAGTGCCGAGTTTATTACTGCGCATTAAGAAATGACCACCTCCAACGTTTGGTTTATGTTTTATAAGCATTTTTAATTTTATTGCTTAAATCGCATTTTCTCGGCGAGCTGAGCACTTTTTCTGAATTGTGCCGCTCCCGTCACTCTGGTTAGGTTGGCATCGAAAAAAACGCTCTCGGGTGCTCTAGAGTGCCGAGTTTATTACTGCGCATTAAGAAATGACCACCTCCAACGTTTGGTTTATGTTTTATAAGCATTTTTAATTTTATTGCTTAAATCGCATTTTCTCGGCGAGCTGAGCACTTTTTCTGAATTGTGCCGCTCCCGTCACTCTGGTTAGGTTGGCATCGAAAAAAACGCTCTCGGGTGCTTTAGAGTGCCGAGTTTATTACTGCGCATTAAGAAATGACCACCTCCAACGTTTGGTTTATGTTTTATAAGCATTTTTAATTTTATTGCTTAAATCGCATTTTCTCGGCGAGCTGAGCACTTTTTCTGAATTGTGCCGCTCCCGTCACTCTGGTTAGGTTGGCATCGAAAAAAACGCTCTCGGGTGCTTTAGAGTGCCGAGTTATTCACTGCGCATGAAGAAATGACCACCTCCAACGTTTGGTTTATGTTTTATAAGCATTTTTAATTGTATTGCTTAAATCGCATTTTCTCGGCGAGCTGAGCACTTTTTCTGAATTGTGCCGCTCCCGTCACTCTGGTTAGGTTGGCATCGAAAAAAACGCTCTCGGGTGCTTTAGAGTGCCGAGTTTATCACTGCGCATGAAGAAATGACCACCTCCAACGTTTGGTTTATGTTTTATAAGTATTTTTAATTTTATTGCTTAAATCGCATTTTCTCGGCGAGCTGAGCACTTTTTCTGAATTGTGCCGCTCCCGTCACTCTGGTTAGGTTGGCATCGAAAAAAACGCTCTCGGGTGCTTTAGAGTGCCGAGTTATTCACTGCGCATGAAGAAATGACCACCTCCAACGTTTGGTTTATGTTTAATAAGCATTTTTAATTTTATTGCTTGAATCGCATTTTCTCGGCGAGCTGAGCACTTTTTCTGAATTGTGCCGCTCCCGTCACTCTGGTTAGGTTGGCATCGAAAAAAACGCTCTCGGGTGCTTTAGAGTGCCGAGTTTATCACTGCGCATGAAGAAATGACCACCTCCAACGTTTGGTTTATGTTTTATAAGCATTTTTAATTTTATTGCTTAAATCGCATTTTCTCGGCGAGCTGAGCACTTTTTCTGAATTGTGCCGCTCCCGTCACTCTGGTTAGGTTGGCATCGAAAAAAACGCTCTCGGGTGCTTTAGAGTGCCGAGTTTATCACTGCGCATGAAGAAATGACCACCTCCAACGTTTGGTTTATGTTTTATAAGCATTTTTAATTTTATTGCTTAAATCGCATTTTCTCGGCGAGCTGAGCGCTTTTTCTGAATTGTGCCGCTCCCGTCACTCTGGTTAGGTTGGCATCGAAAAAAACGCTCTCGGGTGCTTTAGAGTGCCGACTTTATCACTGCGCATGAAGAAATGACCACCTCCAACGTTTGGTTTATGTTTTATAAGCATTTTTAATTTTATTGCTTAAATCGCATTTTCTCGGCGAGCTGAGCACTTTTTCTGAATTGTGCCGCTCCCGTCACTCTGGTTAGGTTGGCATCGAAAAAAACGCTCTCGGGTGCTTTAGAGTGCCGAGTTTATTACTGCGCATTAGGAAATGACCACCTCCAACGTTTGGTTTATGTTTTATAAGCATTTTTAATTTTATTGCTTAAATCGCATTTTCTCGGCGAGCTGAGCGCTTTTTCTGAATTGTGCCGCTCCCGTCACTCTGGTTAGGTTGGCATCGAAAAAAACGCTCTCGGGTGCTTTAGAGTGCCGAGTTTATCACTGCGCATGAAGAAATGACCACCTCCAACGTTTGGTTTATGTTTTATAAGCATTTTTAATTTTATTGCTTAAATCGCATTTTCTCGGCGAGCTGAGCGCTTTTTCTGAATTGTGCCGCTCCCGTAACTCTGGTTAGGTTGGCATCGAAAAAAACGCTCTCGGGTGCTTTAGAGTGCCGAGTTTATCACTGCGCATGAAGAAATGACCACTTCCAACGTTTGGTTTATGTTTTATAAGCATTTCTAATTTTATTGCTTAAATCGCATTTTCTCGGCGAGCTGAGCACTTTTTCTGAATTGTGCCGCTCCCGTCACTCTGGTTAGGTTGGCATCGAAAAAAACGCTCTCGGGTGCTTTAGAGTGCCGAGTTATTCACTGCGCATGAAGAAATGACCACCTCCAACGTTTGGTTTATGTTTAATAAGCATTTTTAATTTTATTGCTTAAATCGCATTTTCTCGGCGAGCTGAGCACTTTTTCTGAATTGTGCCGCTCCCGTCACTCTGGTTAGGTTGGCATCGAAAAAAACGCTCTCGGGTGCTTTAGAGTGCCGAGTTTATTACTGCGCATTAGGAAATGACCACCTCCAACGTTTGGTTTATGTTTTATAAGCATTTTTAATTTTATTGCTTAAATCGCATTTTCTCGGCGAGCTGAGCGCTTTTTCTGAATTGTGCCGCTCCCGTCACTCTGGTTAGGTTGGCATCGAAAAAAACGCTCTCGGGTGCTTTAGAGTGCCGAGTTTATTACTGCGCATTAAGAAATGACCACCTCCAACGTTTGGTTTATGTTTTATAAGCATTTTTAATTTTATTGCTTAAATCGCATTTTCTCGGCGAGCTGAGCACTTTTTCTGAATTGTGCCGCTCCCGTCACTCTGGTTAGGTTGGCATCGAAAAAAACGCTCTCGGGTGCTTTAGAGTGCCGAGTTTATTACTGCGCATTGAGAAATGACCACCTCCAACGTTTGGTTTATGTTTTATAAGCATTTTTAATTTTATTGCTTAAATCGCATTTTCTCGGCGAGCTGAGCACTTTTTCTGAATTGTGCCGCTCCCGTCACTCTGGTTAGGTTGGCATCGAAAAAAACGCTCTCGGGTGCTTTAGAGTGCCGAGTTTATTACTGCGCATTAAGAAATGACCACCTCCAACGTTTGGTTTATGTTTTATAAGCATTTTTAATTTTATTGCTTAAATCGCATTTTCTCGGCGAGCTGAGCGCTTTTTCTGAATTGTGCCGCTCCCGTCACTCTGGTTAGGTTGGCATCGAAAAAAACGCTCTCGGGTGCTTTAGAGTGCCGAGTTTATCACTGCGCATGAAGAAATGACCACCTCCAACGTTTGGTTTATGTTTTATAAGCATTTTTAATTTTATTGCTTAAATCGCATTTTCTCGGCGAGCTGAGCGCTTTTTCTGAATTGTGCCGCTCCCGTAACTCTGGTTAGGTTGGCATCGAAAAAAACGCTCTCGGGTGCTTTAGAGTGCCGAGTTTATCACTGCGCATGAAGAAATGACCACTTCCAACGTTTGGTTTATGTTTTATAAGCATTTTTAATTTTATTGCTTAAATCGCATTTTCTCGGCGAGCTGAGCACTTTTTCTGAATTGTGCCGCTCCCGTCACTCTGGTTAGGTTGGCATCGAAAAAAACGCTCTCGGGTGCTCTAGAGTGCCGAGTTTATTACTGCGCATTAAGAAATGACCACCTCCAACGTTTGGTTTATGTTTTATAAGCATTTTTAATTTTATTGCTTAAATCGCATTTTCTCGGCGAGCTGAGCACTTTTTCTGAATTGTGCCGCTCCCGTCACTCTGGTTAGGTTGGCATCGAAAAAAACGCTCTCGGGTGCTTTAGAGTGCCGAGTTTATTACTGCGCATTAAGAAATGACCACCTCCAACGTTTGGTTTATGTTTTATAAGCATTTTTAATTTTATTGCTTAAATCGCATTTTCTCGGTGAGCTGAGCACTTTTTCTGAATTGTGCCGCTCCCGTCACTCTGGTTAGGTTGGCATCGAAAAAAACGCTCTCGGGTGCTTTAGAGTGCCGAGTTATTCACTGCGCATGAAGAAATGACCACCTCCAACGTTTGGTTTATGTTTTATAAGCATTTTTAATTTTATTGCTTAAATCGCATTTTCTCGGCGAGCTGAGCACTTTTTCTGAATTGTGCCGCTCCCGTCACTCTGGTTAGGTTGGCATCGAAAAAAACGCTCTCGGGTGCTTTAGAGTGCCGAGTTTATCACTGCGCATGAAGAAATGACCACCTCCAACGTTTGGTTTATGTTTTATAAGCATTTTTAATTTTATTGCTTAAATCGCATTTTCTCGGCGAGCTGAGCGCTTTTTCTGAATTGTGCCGCTCCCGTCACTCTGGTTAGGTTGGCATCGAAAAAAACGCTCTCGGGTGCTTTAGAGTGCCGAGTTATTCACTGCGCATGAAGAAATGACCACCTCCAATGTTTGGTTTATGTTTAATAAGCATTTTTAATTTTATTGCTTAAATCGCATTTTCTCGGCGAGCTGAGCGCTTTTTCTGAATTGTGCCGCTCCCGTCACTCTGGTTAGGTTGGCATCGAAAAAAACGCTCTCGGGTGCTTTAGAGTGCCGAGTTTATTACTGCGCATTAAGAAATGACCACCTCCAACGTTTGGTTTATGTTTTATAAGCATTTTTAATTTTATTGCTTAAATCGCATTTTCTCGGCGAGCTGAGCACTTTTTCTGAATTGTGCCGCTCCCGTCACTCTGGTTAGGTTGGCATCGAAAAAAACGCTCTCGGGTGCTTTAGAGTGCCGAGTTATTCACTGCGCATGAAGAAATGACCACCTCCAACGTTTGGTTTATGTTTTATAAGCATTTTTAATTTTATTGCTTAAATCGCATTTTCTCGGCGAGCTGAGCACTTTTTCTGAATTGTGCCGCTCCCGTCACTCTGGTTAGGTTGGCATCGAAAAAAACGCTCTCGGGTGCTTTAGAGTGCCGAGTTTATCACTGCGCATGAAGAAATGACCACCTCCAACGTTTGGTTTATGTTTTATAAGCATTTTTAATTTTATTGCTTAAATCGCATTTTCTCGGCGAGCTGAGCGCTTTTTCTGAATTGTGCCGCTCCCGTCACTCTGGTTAGGTTGGCATCGAAAAAAACGCTCTCGGGTGCTTTAGAGTGCCGAGTTATTCACTGCGCATGAAGAAATGACCACCTCCAATGTTTGGTTTATGTTTAATAAGCATTTTTAATTTTATTGCTTAAATCGCATTTTCTCGGCGAGCTGAGCGCTTTTTCTGAATTGTGCCGCTCCCGTCACTCTGGTTAGGTTGGCATCGAAAAAAACGCTCTCGGGTGCTTTAGAGTGCCGAGTTATTCACTGCGCATGAAGAAATGACCACCTCCAACGTTTGGTTTATGTTTAATAAGCATTTTTAATTTTATTGCTTAAATCGCATTTTCTCGGCGAGCTGAGCACTTTTTCTGAATTGTGCCGCTCCCGTCACTCTGGTTAGGTTGGCATCGAAAAAAACGCTCTCGGGTGCTTTAGAGTGCCGAGTTTATTACTGCGCATTAAGAAATGACCACCTCCAACGTTTGGTTTATGTTTTATAAGCATTTTTAATTTTATTGCTTAAATCGCATTTTCTCGGCGAGCTGAGCACTTTTTCTGAATTGTGCCGCTCCCGTCACTCTGGTTAGGTTGGCATCGAAAAAAACGCTCTCGGGTGCTTTAGAGTGCCGAGTTTATTACTGCGCATTAAGAAATGACCACCTCCAACGTTTGATTTATGTTTTATAAGCATTTTTAATTTTATTGCTTAAATCGCATTTTCTCGGCGAGCTGAGCACTTTTTCTGAATTGTGCCGCTCCCGTCACTCTGGTTAGGTTGGCATCGAAAAAAACGCTCTCGGGTGCTTTAGAGTGCCGAGTTTATTACTGCGCATTAAGAAATGACCACCTCCAACGTTTGGTTTATGTTTTATAAGCATTTTTAATTTTATTGCTTAAATCGCATTTTCTCGGCGAGCTGAGCACTTTTTCTGAATTGTGCCGCTCCCGTCACTCTGGTTAGGTTGGCATCGAAAAAAACGCTCTCGGGTGCTTTAGAGTGCCGAGTTATTCACTGCGCATGAAGAAATGACCACCTCCAACGTTTGGTTTATGTTTAATAAGCATTTTTAATTTTATTGCTTGAATCGCATTTTCTCGGCGAGCTGAGCACTTTTTCTGAATTGTGCCGCTCCCGTCACTCTGGTTAGGTTGGCATCGAAAAAAACGCTCTCGGGTGCTTTAGAGTGCCGAGTTTATCACTGCGCATGAAGAAATGACCACCTCCAACGTTTGGTTTATGTTTTATAAGCATTTTTAATTTTATTGCTTAAATCGCATTTTCTCGGCGAGCTGAGCACTTTTTCTGAATTGTGCCGCTCCCGTCACTCTGGTTAGGTTGGCATCGAAAAAAACGCTCTCGGGTGCTTTAGAGTGCCGAGTTTATCACTGCGCATGAAGAAATGACCACCTCCAACGTTTGGTTTATGTTTTATAAGCATTTTTAATTTTATTGCTTAAATCGCATTTTCTCGGCGAGCTGAAAGCTTTTTCTGAATTGTGCCGCTCCCGTCACTCTGGTTAGGTTGGCATCGAAAAAAACGCTCTCGGGTGCTTTAGAGTGCCGAGTTTATTACTGCGCATTAAGAAATGACCACCTCCAACGTTTGGTTTATGTTTTATAAGCATTTTTAATTTTATTGCTTAAATCGCATTTTCTCGGCGAGCTGAGCACTTTTTCTAAATTGTGCCGCTCCCGTCACTCTGGTTAGGTTGGCATCGAAAAAAACGCTCTCGGGTGCTTTAGAGTGCCGAGTTTATTACTGCGCATTAAGAAATGACCACCTCCAACGTTTGGTTTACGTTTTATAAGCATTTTTAATTTTATTGCTTAAATCGCATTTTCTCGGCGAGCTGAGCACTTTTTCTGAATTGTGCCGCTCCCGTCACTCTGGTTAGGTTGGCATCGAAAAAAACGCTCTCGGGTGCTTTAGAGTGCCGAGTTATTCACTGCGCATGAAGAAATGACCACCTCCAACGTTTGGTTTATGTTTAATAAGCATTTTTAATTTTATTGCTTGAATCGCATTTTCTCGGCGAGCTGAGCACTTTTTCTGAATTGTGCCGCTCCCGTCACTCTGGTTAGGTTGGCATCGAAAAAAACGCTCTCGGGTGCTTTAGAGTGCCGAGTTTATCACTGCGCATGAAGAAATGACCACCTCCAACGTTTGGTTTATGTTTTATAAGCATTTTTAATTTTATTGCTTAAATCGCATTTTCTCGGCGAGCTGAGCACTTTTTCTGAATTGTGCCGCTCCCGTCACTCTGGTTAGGTTGGCATCGAAAAAAACACTCTCGGGTGCTTTAGAGTGCCGAGTTTATCACTGCGCATGAAGAAATGACCACCTCCAACGTTTGGTTTATGTTTTATAAGCATTTTTAATTTTATTGCTTAAATCGCATTTTCTCGGCGAGCTGAGCGCTTTTTCTGAATTGTGCCGCTCCCGTCACTCTGGTTAGGTTGGCATCGAAAAAAACGCTCTCGGGTGCTTTAGAGTGCCGAGTTTATTACTGCGCATTAAGAAATGACCACCTCCAACGTTTGGTTTATGTTTTATAAGCATTTTTAATTTTATTGCTTAAATCGCATTTTCTCGGCGAGCTGAGCACTTTTTCTGAATTGTGCCGCTCCCGTCACTCTGGTTAGGTTGGCATCGAAAAAAACGCTCACGGGTGCTTTAGAGTGCCGAGTTTATTACTGCGCATTAAGAAATGACCACCTCCAACGTTTGGTTTATGTTTTATAAGCATTTTTAATTTTATTGCTTAAATCGCATTTTCTCGGCGAGCTGAGCACTTTTTCTGAATTGTGCCGCTCCCGTCACTCTGGTTAGGTTGGCATCGAAAAAAACGCTCTCGGCTGCTTTAGAGTGCCGAGTTATTCACTGCGCATGGAGAAATGACCACCTCCAACGTTTGGTTTATGTTTTATAAGCATTTTTAATTTTATTGCTTAAATCGCATTTTCTCGGCGAGCTGAGCACTTTTTCTGAATTGTGCCGCTCCCGTCACTCTGGTTAGGTTGGCATCGAAAAAAACGCTCTCGGGTGCTTTAGAGTGCCGAGTTTATCACTGCGCATGAAGAAATGACCACCTCCAACGTTTGGTTTATGTTTTATAAGCATTTTTAATTTTATTGCTTAAATCGCATTTTCTCGGCGAGCTGAGCGCTTTTTCTGAATTGTGCCGCTCCCGTCACTCTGGTTAGGTTGGCATCGAAAAAAACGCTCTCGGGTGCTTTAGAGTGCCGAGTTTATCACTGCGCATGAAGAAATGACCACCTCCAACGTTTGGTTTATGTTTTATAAGCATTTTTAATTGTATTGCTTAAATCGCATTTTCTCGGCGAGCTGAGCGCTTTTTCTGAATTGTGCCGCTCCCGTAACTCTGGTTAGGTTGGCATCGAAAAAAACGCTCTCGGGTGCTTTAGAGTGCCGAGTTTATCACTGCGCATGAAGAAATGACCACCTCCAACGTTTGGTTTATGTTTTATAAGCATTTTTAATTTTATTGCTTAAATCGCATTTTCTCGGCGAGCTGAGGACTTTTTCTGAATTGTGCCGCTCCCGTCACTCTGGTTAGGTTGGCATCGAAAAAAACGCTCTCGGGTGCTCTAGAGTGCCGAGTTTATTACTGCGCTTTAAGAAATGACCACCTCCAACGTTTGGTTTATGTTTTATAAGCATTTTTAATTTTATTGCTTAAATCGCATTTTCTCGGCGAGCTGAGCACTTTTTCTGAATTGTGCCGCTCCCGTCACTCTGGTTAGGTTGGCATCGAAAAAAACGCTCACGGGTGCTTTAGAGTGCCGAGTTTATTACTGCGCATTAAGAAATGACCACCTCCAACGTTTGGTTTATGTTTTATAAGCATTTTTAATTTTATTGCTTAAATCGCATTTTCTCGGCGAGCTGAGCACTTTTTCTGAATTGTGCCGCTCCCGTCACTCTGGTTAGGTTGGCATCGAAAAACACGCTCTCGGGTGCTTTAGAGTGCCGAGTTATTCACTGCGCATGAAGAAATGACCACCTCCAACGTTTGGTTTATGTTTTATAAGCATTTTTAATTTTATTGCTTAAATCGCATTTTCTCGGCGAGCTGAGCGCTTTTTCTGAATTGTGCCGCTCCCGTAACTCTGGTTAGGTTGGCATCGAAAAAAACGCTCTCGGGTGCTTTAGAGTGCCGAGTTTATTACTGCGCATTAAGAAATGACCACCTCCAACGTTTGGTTTATGTTTTATAAGCATTTTTAATTTTATTGCTTAAATCGCATTTTCTCGGCGAGCTGAGCACTTTTTCTGAATTGTGCCGCTCCCGTCACTCTGGTTAGGTTGGCATCGAAAAAAACGCTCTCGGGTGCTTTAGAGTGCCGAGTTTATTACTGCGCATTAAGAAATGACCACCTCCAACGTTTGGTTTATGTTTTATAAGCATTTTTAATTTTATTGCTTAAATCGCATTTTCTCGGCGAGCTGAGCACTTTTTCTGAATTGTGCCGCTCCCGTCACTCTGGTTAGGTTGGCATCGAAAAAAACGCTCACGGGTGCTTTAGAGTGCCGAGTTTATTACTGCGCATTAAGAAATGACCACCTCCAACGTTTGGTTTATGTTTTATAAGCATTTTTAATTTTATTGCTTAAATCGCATTTTCTCGGCGAGCTGAGCACTTTTTCTGAATTGTGCCGCTCCCGTCACTCTGGTTAGGTTGGCATCGAAAAAAACGCTCTCGGGTGCTTTAGAGTGCCGAGTTATTCACTGCGCATGGAGAAATGACCACCTCCAACGTTTGGTTTATGTTTTATAAGCATTTTTAATTTTATTGCTTAAATCGCATTTTCTCGGCGAGCTGAGCACTTTTTCTGAATTGTGCCGCTCCCGTCACTCTGGTTAGGTTGGCATCGAAAAAAACGCTCTCGGGTGCTTTAGAGTGCCGAGTTTATCACTGCGCATGAAGAAATGACCACCTCCAACGTTTGGTTTATGTTTAATAAGCATTTTTAATTTTATTGCTTAAATCGCATTTTCTCGGCGAGCTGAGCACTTTTTCTGAATTTTGCCGCTCCCGTCACTCTGGTTAGGTTGGCATCGAAAAAAACGCTCTCGGGTGCTTTAGAGTGCCGACTTTATCACTGCGCATGAAGAAATGACCACCTCCAACGTTTGGTTTATGTTTTATAAGCATTTTTAATTTTATTGCTTAAATCGCATTTTCTCGGCGAGCTGAGCACTTTTTCTGAATTGTGCCGCTCCCGTCACTCTGGTTAGGTTGGCATCGAAAAAAACGCTCACGGGTGCTTTAGAGTGCCGAGTTTATTACTGCGCATTAAGAAATGACCACCTCCAACGTTTGGTTTATGTTTTATAAGCATTTTTAATTTTATTGCTTAAATCGCATTTTCTCGGCGAGCTGAGCACTTTTTCTGAATTGTGCCGCTCCCGTCACTCTGGTTAGGTTGGCATCGAAAAAAACGCTCTCGGGTGCTTTAGAGTGCCGAGTTATTCACTGCGCATGAAGAAATGACCACCTCCAACGTTTGGTTTATGTTTTATAAGCATTTTTAATTTTATTGCTTAAATCGCATTTTCTCGGCGAGCTGAGCACTTTTTCTGAATTGTGCCGCTCCCGTCACTCTGGTTAGGTTGGCATCGAAAAAAACGCTCTCGGGTGCTTTAGAGTGCCGAGTTTATCACTGCGCATGAAGAAATGACCACCTCCAACGTTTGGTTTATGTTTTATAAGCATTTTTAATTTTATTGCTTAAATCGCATTTTCTCGGCGAGCTGAGCGCTTTTTCTGAATTGTGCCGCTCCCGTCACTCTGGTTAGGTTGGCATCGAAAAAAACGCTCTCGGGTGCTTTAGAGTGCCGAGTTTATCACTGCGCATGAAGAAATTACCACCTCCAACGTTTGGTTTATGTTTAATAAGCATTTTTAATTTTATTGCTTAAATCGCATTTTCTCGGCGAGCTGAGTACTTTTTCTGAATTGTGCCGCTCCCGTCACTCTGGTTAGGTTGGCATCGAAAAAAACGCTCTCGGGTGCTTTACAGTGCCGAGTTTATTACTGCGCATTAGGAAATGACCACCTCCAACGTTTGGTTTATGTTTTATAAGCATTTTTAATTTTATTGCTTAAATCGCATTTTCTCGGCGAGCTGAGCGCTTTTTCTGAATTGTGCCGCTCCCGTCACTCTGGTTAGGTTGGCATCGAAAAAAACGCTCTCGGGTGCTTTAGAGTGCCGAGTTTATTACTGCGCATTAAGAAATGACCACCTCCAACGTTTGGTTTATGTTTTATAAGCATTTTTAATTTTATTGCTTAAATCGCATTTTCTCGGCGAGCTGAGCACTTTTTCTGAATTGTGCCGCTCCCGTCACTCTGGTTAGGTTGGCATCGAAAAAAACGCTCTCGGGTGCTTTAGAGTGCCGAGTTTATTACTGCGCATTGAGAAATGACCACCTCCAACGTTTGGTTTATGTTTTATAAGCATTTTTAATTTTATTGCTTAAATCGCATTTTCTCGGCGAGCTGAGCACTTTTTCTGAATTGTGCCGCTCCCGTCACTCTGGTTAGGTTGGCATCGAAAAAAACGCTCTCGGGTGCTTTAGAGTGCCGAGTTTATTACTGCGCATTAAGAAATGACCACCTCCAACGTTTGGTTTATGTTTTATAAGCATTTTTAATTTTATTGCTTAAATCGCATTTTCTCGGCGAGCTGAGCGCTTTTTCTGAATTGTGCCGCTCCCGTCACTCTGGTTAGGTTGGCATCGAAAAAAACGCTCTCGGGTGCTTTAGAGTGCCGAGTTTATCACTGCGCATGAAGAAATGACCACCTCCAACGTTTGGTTTATGTTTTATAAGCATTTTTAATTTTATTGCTTAAATCGCATTTTCTCGGCGAGCTGAGCGCTTTTTCTGAATTGTGCCGCTCCCGTAACTCTGGTTAGGTTGGCATCGAAAAAAACGCTCTCGGGTGCTTTAGAGTGCCGGGTTTATCACTGCGCATGAAGAAATGACCACTTCCAACGTTTGGTTTATGATTTATAAGCATTTTTAATTTTATTGCTTAAATCGCATTTTCTCGGCGAGCTGAGCACTTTTTCTGAATTGTGCCGCTCCCGTCACTCTGGTTAGGTTGGCATCGAAAAAAACGCTCTCGGGTGCTCTAGAGTGCCGAGTTTATTACTGCGCATTAAGAAATGACCACCTCCAACGTTTGGTTTATGTTTTATAAGCATTTTTAATTTTATTGCTTAAATCGCATTTTCTCGGCGAGCTGAGCACTTTTTCTGAATTGTGCCGCTCCCGTCACTCTGGTTAGGTTGGCATCGAAAAAAACGCTCTCGGGTGCTTTAGAGTGCCGAGTTTATTACTGCGCATTAAGAAATGACCACCTCCAACGTTTGGTTTATGTTTTATAAGCATTTTTAATTTTATTGCTTAAATCGCATTTTCTCGGCGAGCTGAGCACTTTTTCTGAATTGTGCCGCTCCCGTCACTCTGGTTAGGTTGGCATCGAAAAAAACGCTCTCGGGTGCTTTAGAGTGCCGAGTTATTCACTGCGCATGAAGAAATGACCACCTCCAACGTTTGGTTTATGTTTTATAAGCATTTTTAATTTTATTGCTTAAATCGCATTTTCTCGGCGAGCTGAGCACTTTTTCTGAATTGTGCCGCTCCCGTCACTCTGGTTAGGTTGGCATCGAAAAAAACGCTCTCGGGTGCTTTAGAGTGCCGAGTTTATCACTGCGCATGAAGAAATGACCACCTCCAACGTTTGGTTTATGTTTTATAAGCATTTTTAATTTTATTGCTTAAATCGCATTTTCTCGGCGAGCTGAGCGCTTTTTCTGAATTGTGCCGCTCCCGTCACTCTGGTTAGGTTGGCATCGAAAAAAACGCTCTCGGGTGCTTTAGAGTGCCGAGTTATTCACTGCGCATGAAGAAATGACCACCTCCAATGTTTGGTTTATGTTTAATAAGCATTTTTAATTTTATTGCTTAAATCGCATTTTCTCGGCGAGCTGAGCGCTTTTTCTGAATTGTGCCGCTCCCGTCACTCTGGTTAGGTTGGCATCGAAAAAAACGCTCTCGGGTGCTTTAGAGTGCCGAGTTATTCACTGCGCATGAAGAAATGACCACCCCCAACGTTTGGTTTATGTTTAATAAGCATTTTTAATTTTATTGCTTAAATCGCATTTTCTCGGCGAGCTGAGCACTTTTTCTGAATTGTGCCGCTCCCGTCACTCTGGTTAGGTTGGCATCGAAAAAAACGCTCTCGGGTGCTTTAGAGTGCCGAGTTTATTACTGCGCATTAAGAAATGACCACCTCCAACGTTTGGTTTATGTTTTATAAGCATTTTTAATTTTATTGCTTAAATCGCATTTTCTCGGCGAGCTGAGCACTTTTTCTGAATTGTGCCGCTCCCGTCACTCTGGTTAGGTTGGCATCGAAAAAAACGCTCTCGGGTGCTTT